>NC_091473.1:185873543-186003543 GCF_036971445.1 Narcine bancroftii
TATGTATTTTGTGTTTGTCTCTCTTCTATCTATCTTTCGCCAACTCTCCCTCCCTCCATCATTCGTTCGTGATTGACCATGGGACTACGCAGCCGGTTGTAATTGGAGTATTGAAGTCACAGGAAATTAACGTGTGTGTGTGTGTGTGTGTGTGTGTGTGTGTGTGTGTGTGTGTGTGTGTGTGTGTGTGTGTGTGTGTGTGTGTGTGTGTGTGTGTGTGTGTGTGCGCGCGCGTGCGTGTGTGTGTGTGTGTTTGTGATTGTGTGTGTGTGTGTGTGTGTGTGTGTCCGTGCGTGCGTGCGTGTGTGTGTGTGTGTATGTGTGTGTATGTGTGTGCTGCGTGTGTATGTACATTTTGTTACAAGATCAATTCACCACCAAGAAAGAAGGCATATCACACAGGGGTAAAGATGAACAATTACTTTATTAACAAAAAACTCACCTTCAAATTTTAATGTGAAATGCCCTCTTTCATAACAATGCCCACTGGTTACTATGCAAATTTCTATAACCGTGTGAAACTAACAAATTGCCCAGCCTAAATATAACATTTGGAATTAAAGTGTACGATATTTTTCCAAACAGCGCACAGAAAAAATTATGCACAAAACTCACAAGACTCATAAAACTTAGATCTCGGAGTCTCCAGGTGGCGCTCATGGAGTGAACACGTTTTGGTTTTTGCTCCATAAAATATACTATTTTTAACCTGTATCCACCTTTGAACTAACTTCACGGAAGTCAGAAAGATCTTTATTATTTCTCTAATTATACTTGAGTCTGAAAATTTTGAAGAAATGACTGAAGGAAAAGCTACACGAGCTAAAACCCGGGCAGAAGATGGTAACGGCCGAGAGAAGAAACAACCAGACATTAAACTAAGTGAGATGACCTTCACTGACTTTTTAAACTTCTTTCGTGATGAATTCAAAGATGTTTGTCGCAAAAAAGACCTAGCTGAACTTCGTACAGCTTTAATTGCCTCAGAAGCTGAAACCAAAAAACAACATACCTTAATTGCAGCTCTTCAAACTGAAGTTCAACAAAAAGAGATTAGACTGACTGAGGTCGAACAGAAACTTTCCAAAGCAATTAAACAACTAGAAGCACTCCAGCTGAAAAGCATTGATTCAGAGAACCGTTCCAGAAGACAAAATATTCGTTTGGTTGGAATTCCTGAAGGCATTGAGAAAGGAGATCTCCTGACGTTTTTTGCCGAGCTTTTAAAAGAAGCATACCGATCCGAATTCCCTGCTGATCCACGGCTACTTGATAGAGTACATCGTATCTGGAACCAAAATGCTGAAGCTTCCAAACCCAGAGTGGTGATGGTCCGTATGCATTACGTGAGTACAAAGGATAGATTGATTCGTACAGCCAGAAAACTTGGAAATGTGACTGTTCATGGCTTTAGTCTAAGAGCCTATGAAGATTTTAGTCCTGTGGTAGTACGCGCTCGAAGACTGTTTAAAGATCTGACGTCCGAATGTTTTGAGAAGAAACTGAAACCTGCGCTCCTGTATCCTGCGAGGCTCAGGATTTCTCCGGAGAACCAAGCTCGTCAAATATTCGACTCCGTGTCTGCAGCACGGAACTACCTGTCAGCTAATTTCCCGTCTAGCGCGACCTCTCAGCCCGAGTGACTGATAAAAAATGCGGTAGATATCAGTCTTTTTCATGTTAATAGTCAGATTCTGATTTCTGACCATTCCAAAAGTAATAGATCATTATAGCTCTAATTATCCTGTTCATCTTTAACACATTTTTACATATTTTCTTTCTCCTCTGTGAGAATTTTTTTTTAAATATATAAGTGTATGTTTAATTTTATATTAATCTATACTAATAATATGATTATATTCTTTACTATTTTATTTCTGAATTACTGATAATGGCGATTTTTTATTTTTTGTTTATTAAAACTTTTCATGGTTTTTTTTTACATTCGCCATTTTCTCTTTGTCTTTCTTCATAAACTAATTTTAAAATGATTTAACTCTTTATGACTTTGTTTTATCAGTAGGTACTACACAATTATGATTTTTCTTTTATTTCTTTTTAAATATTTTTCTTTCAATATTTAGTATTTGATTTTAGCTTGAGTTATCCTTTTTATAAGTTTAGGTGGTGGATCTTATCTTAATATTAGGAGCTGCCGTCTGAAGACATGGGGGTAGGTTTAGTATTATCTCTTCTTTTTTTCTGATCACTCTCTGGTCAGATGGGGGGCTTTGTGGGTGGGGGGTGGGTTTTGTTTTTCCTTCAGGGGTTTTTATGTTTTATTTTCTTTTGTTTTTTCTTGATTTTTCTTTTAGAACTACAGATATGGCTGACAGTCGTCATTTCCGGTCCTTCCTTAGATCTTAATTCTTCTTCCGGGCGCATGGGTCCCTGCTTTGGTTAACCCTTTACATACTGGAGGGTTGACCTAAGTAATGGACCAAAACATTAATTTTGTCTCTTGGAATGCTAATGGTCTAAACAACATGTTTAAAAGGAGGAAAGTCTTTAAAGTATTCCAGAGACTGAAAGCACAGATTATTTTTTTACAGGAGACTCATGTGAGGAAGGAGGATAATCTGCGTTTTTTTAAATCTTGGGAAGGCCCACAATTTCATGCCAACTCATGCTCTAAGACTCGAGGTGTATCTATTTTTATTGATCCCTCTATTACATTTGTTCAACATGACATCACTGTAGACCCTAACGGCAGATTTTTATTGGTTACTGGGTTATTATTCAATATTAAGGTTGTCATGGTTAATGTTTATGCCCCGAATGTAGATCACCCTGAGTTTTTTAGATCTTTGTTTACTATTTTACCCAATCTAAATGAATATCATTTAATAATGGGTGGGGATTCTAACTGTTGTCTGAATCCCCTGCTAGATAGGTCGAAACCTTCACAGCTCCCACCGAATAAATCAGCTACATATATTAACCCTTTCCTTACTAACTCTGGAGCTGTTGATATTTGGAGATTTCTTCACCCGACAGATAAAGAGTTTTTCTTTTTTTCTCATGTATACCATTCATACTCGAGAATTGATAACTTTTTTATTGATTCACGTTTTATTCCACTTGTAACTGCTTGTAAGTATGACATTATAGCCATTTCGGATCACTCTCCATTACAACTCTCTCTTAAATTCAAAGACTCTGTTTCTACTATTAAGCACTGGCGTTTTGATGTTACATTATTGCAAGATTTAGACTTTGTTAAATTTATGAAAGAACAATTTAACTTTTTCTTTTCAACAAATTACACTACGGAAATTTC
This sequence comes from Narcine bancroftii, assembly GCF_036971445.1. Lineage (NCBI taxonomy): Eukaryota > Metazoa > Chordata > Chondrichthyes > Torpediniformes > Narcinidae > Narcine > Narcine bancroftii. The sequence goes on from NC_091473.1 coordinate 185,876,824, forward strand.
TTATGGAATATTGTGGGATACATTCAAGGCTTATATTCGTGGTCAAATTATTTCTTACTCAGTAGCTTTGAAGAAATGCATCAAAAACAAGATTCATCTATTGGTTGAGAAGATTAAAGACATTGATAAGAAATATGTGACTGATCCTACTGAAGAACTTTACAAACAAAGAATTGAACTGCAGATGGAATATAATTTGTTACTTACATCTTCGATTATAAACCAGCTAATGAGATCTAAATCTGATTTTTATGTGCATAGTGAGAAATCGGGTAAACTGTTGGCTAATCATCTGAAGAATATTTCAGCTAGACGCCAAATTGTGGAGATTCGCAAACAGAATGGAGAACTGACTGTTAACCAGGAAGAGATAAATCAATCTTTCCAAAATTTTTATACATCCTTTTATAGTACAGAATCCCCTCAAGTCCTTAGTAATATGTTTAATTTTTTAGAACATTTGAAATTCCCAAAAGTATTACCTCAAGATAACTTAGAATTAAGTAAACCCATTACAGATTCGGAGATCAATAATACTATTTTCTCACTGAACTCGGGGAAAGCACCAGGTCCCGATGGATATTTTGTGGAATTTTATAAAGCTTTTTCTTCTACTCTCTCTCCCTGGCTGATTAAGATGTTTGATGAATCTATCACATTGGGTCAACTACCACAATCATTTTACAGAGCTACGATTTCTCTAATCTTGAAAAAAAATAAAGACCCGACCGAATGTTCTTCTTATAGACCTATTTCTTTGTTGAATGTTGATTCTAAGATCTTCTCTAAAATTCTAGCGACAAAGCTAGAGAAGATATTACCATATATTATCTCTGAAGACCAGACTGGATTCATTAAAAATCGTTATTCCTCCTTTAATATTAGAAGATTGATGAATATTATTTACACTCCTTCACATAAGTCTTCAGAATGTGTTATTTCACTAGATGCTCAGAAGGCATTCGATAGAGTAGAATGGCCTTATTTATTTACAGTTCTTGAAAAAATTAATTTTAGTCCGATATTTATATCTTGGATTAAACTTCTTTATAATTCCCCAGTTGCCTCGGTTTTTACTAATACCCAAAGATCGCCATATTTTCGATTATTTCGGGGCACCAGGCAAGGGTGCCCCCTTAGCCCTTTATTATTTAACTTAGCTTTAGAACCTTTGGCAATTACTATCAGAGAAGCACCCAATATTACTGGTATTATTCGTTGCAGGGATATTCATAAAGTATCACTATATGCAGATGATTTATTGTTATATATTTCCAATCCTGAAAATTCCATTCCTGCAGTTTTATCTTTATTAGCCTAATTTAGTAATTTTTCGGGATATAAACTGAATTTAAATAAAAGTGAATTATTCCCTTTTAATGGATGGGTCCCTATTTATGATAGTTTACCTTTTAAAATAGCTAGAGACCATTTTATATATTTAGGGATTTTTCTTTGGCTTGGCTTCGCGGATGAAGATTTATGGAGGGGGTAAAAGTCCACGTCAGCTGCAGGCTCGTTTGTGGCTGACAAGTCCGATGCGGGACAGGCAGACACAGTTGCAGCGGCTGCAGGGGAAAATTGGTTGGTTGGGGTTGGGTGTTGGGTTTTTCCTCCTTTGCCTTTTGTCTGTGAGGTGGCCTCTGCGGTCTTCTTCAAAGGAGGTTGCTGCCCGCCAAACTGTGAGGCGCCAAGATGCACGGTTTGAGGCGATATCAGCCCACTGGCGGTGGTCAATGTGGCAGGCACCAAGAGATTTCTTTAGGCAGTCCTTGTACCTTTTCTTTGGTGCACCTCTGTCACGGTGGCCAGTGGAGAGCTCGCCATATAACACGATCTTGGGAAGGCGATGGTCCTCCATTCTGGAGACGTGACCCATCCAGCACAGCTGGATCTTCAGCAGCGTGGACTCGATGCTGTCGACCTCTGCCATCTCGAGTACTTCGACGTTTGGGATGAAAGCGCTCCAATGGATGTTGAGGATGGAGCGGAGACAACGCTGGTGGAAGCGTTCTAGGAGCCGTAGGTGATGCCGCTAGAGGACCCATGATTCGGAGCCGAACAGGAGTGTAGGTATGACAACGGCTCTGTATGAGCCGTTATCTTTGTGAGGTTTTTCAGTTGGTTGTTTTTCCAGACTCTTTTGTGTAGTCTTCCAAAGGCGCTATTTGCCTTGGCGAGTCTGTTGTCTATCTCATTGTCGATCCTTGCATCTGATGAAATGGTGCAGCCGAGATAGGTAAACTGGTTGACCGTTTTGAGTTTTGTGTGCCCGATGGAGATGTGGGGGGGCTGGTAGTCATGGTGGGGAGCTGGCTGATGGAGGACCTCAGTTTTCTTCAGGCTGACTTCCAGGCCAAACATTTTGGCAGTTTCCGCAAAGCAGGACGTCAAGCGCTGAAGAGCTGGCTCTGAATGGGCAACTAAAGCGGCATCGTCTGCAAAGAGTAGTTCACGGACAAGTTTCTCTTGTGTCTTGGTGTGAGCTTGCAGGCGCCTCAGATTAAAGAGACTGCCATCCGTGCGGTACCGGATGTAAACAGCGTCTTCATTGTTGGGGTCTTTCATGGCTTGGTTCAGCATCATGCTGAAGAAGATTGAAAAGAGGGTTGGTGCGAGAACACAGCCTTGCTCACGCCATTGTTAATGGAGAAGGGTTCAGAGAGCTCATTGCTGTATCTGACCCGACCTTGTTGGTTTTCGTGCAGTTGGATAATCATGTTGAGGAACTTTGGGGGACATTCGATGCGCTCTAGTATTTGCCAAAGCCCTTTTCTGCTCACGGGGTCGAAGGCTTTGGTGAGGTCAACAAAGGTGATGTAGAGTCCTTTGTTTTGTTCTCTGCCCTTTTCTTGGAGCTGTCTGAGGGCAAAGACCATGTCAGTAGTTCCTCTGTTTGCGCGAAAGCCGCACTGTGATTCTGGGAGAATATTCTCGGCGACACTAGGTATTATTCTATTTAGTAGAATCCTAGCGAAGATTTTGCCTGCAATGGAGAGCAACGTGGTTCCCATGTAGTTTGAGCAGTCAGATTGCTCGCCTTTGTTTTTGTACAGGGTGATGATGGTGGCATCACGAAGATCCTGAGGCAGTTTTCCTTGGTCCCAAAAAAGCTTGAAAAACGGGATTAAGATTACTAAAAAACATAAAGATTTGTTTAGGACTAATTTTTTCCCTCTATTGGACCTGATCGGCAGTTTACTTACCAATTGGTCACCGTTATCCCTATCCATGATAGGCCGAATTAATGCTATTAAGATGATGATCTTACCTAAATTTTTATATATATTCCAAGCTATACCTATTTTTGTTCCTAAATCTTTTTTTGATAAGGTCGATTCTAAATTGTCCTCGTATATCTGGCAAAACAAGAATCCTAGATTGGGGAAAAAAATATTTACAGAAATCTAAACTAGAGGGAGGGTTGGCATTACCCAACTTTAGAATTTATTACTGGGCAATTAATATCAGTTACTTAAGGTATTGGTTGAATTATTCAGAATTATCTCTAAATCCCCATTGGGTAAATTTAGAAATTAAACCGATACAAAATTTTTCAATTAGCTCTATTTTGGGAGCTGCTCTCCTTTTTACTCTTACTAAATTATATAAACAAATTGATAATCCAATGGCTAAACATACACTACGTATATGGTTTCAATTCTGGAGATTTTTTGGCCTAACTCATTTTATCTTGGAAACTCCTATTGTACTAAATTTCCTTATTCATCCCTCTCTAATTGATCAAGCTTATTTACTCGGGAAAGTTAAAGGTATAACATGCTTTTCGGATTTATTCTTGGATAACTTTTTCATGTCATTTGAACAATTATCCATGAAATATGATTTACCTCGATCTCATTTCTTTCGATATTTGCAGATTAGGAGTTTCTTAGTTTCGACTTTACCCTCTTTTCCCAATCGGGAGACTACGACTGTTTTAGAGGATATACTATATTCAAAATTCCCTCCAAAAGGTGTGATATCTAAATTATATAATATAATTACAAAAATAAATTCTGGGACTTTTGAAAAGTTTAAAAATGATTGGGAAAGAGAACTCAACCTTCATATTTCTAATGAAAATTGGAATAAAATTCTGCGACTGGTAAACTCTTCTTCTCTATGTGCAAAACATTCACTAATACAGTTTAAAGTTGTTCATAGAGCTCATATGTCTAAAGATAAACTCCATCGCTTTTATTCTCATATCGATCCTATATGTGATAAATGTCAATTGGAAATAGCTTCCCTTACACATATGTTTTGGTCCTGTCCCTCTTTACGGAATTATTGGAAGGAATTTTTTTCCATTATATCTACTGTTTTGAATATTGATTTACAACCACATCCCATTACTGCAATTTTTGGATTACCTATGATAGATTTGACTTATTTATCTCTTCCTGCAGATCGTATGATTGCTTTTCTTACACTAATGGCTAGAAGATCTATACTATTAAATTGGAAAGAGGTAAATCCTCCCACTGTTTTCCAATGGTTTACCCAAACTATACTATGTTTAAATTTAGAGAAAATTAGAAACTCTGTCTATGAATCCCCTTCTAAGTTTGAGTTAACCTGGCGACCATTTATTCAATATTTTCATTTGTGGTGAGTTGATCTGGCTCTGTTTTCTTTCTATGATTATGTATGATAATTGGGCTGTAAGATGAGATCGGAGTGATCGGCATGGTTTAGCTATATCTGTAGGGTTTTTTTTAAGTTTTTTTTTAATTCAGATATGTTTTTTCTTCTTTTTTGGGTTTTTTTTCTCTTTTTTCATATATTGTTATTAATTATATCTGTTTTTTTAGAGATAGTTCACACCCTAAACTGATCCAAAAAAAATTTTTATGATATATTTTTATTCTGTAATATTATTGTTTAATATCTCTGTATTAATTCATTACTTACTATGTATTTTTTTATATCTCTTTGAACTGTATGTGTTTATAAATTATAATAATAATAAAAAGATTGAAAAAGAAAGAAAACTTCGATCTCAACTGAAGAAAAGATCATAAACAAAATTCAGTTTGTTTAGTAAACTGAAGCCAAATGATATTTGACGGAGAGAGAGCGAGAGAAAGCACAACATTCGAAGTTGTCTTGTGTTGCTTGCAGAAAGAGCCACCACTGGCTTGGTCTGCATCCTGCTGGTTGTCTTCGGAATGTTCGTCCTTTTTGAAATCCCAACATTCTAAACTGTCCTCCAGACCATGACTCATGCTCTGGGCCTCCTTCTACTCCTCATCATCCCCAGTAGTGTTTTACCGTCCAAGTCCAGCATTTTTTAGATAATTTTCTGTACATGCGAAGAACTTCTCCCACTCTCTCAGCAGACCACCTCCACCTTGGCTCTCTCAGGCAAACTGTCAATTTTAAAAATTAAACCACACAACACATAGGCCAATACACAACACAGAACTCTGATACAACATACATACATTGATTATATATATGCACCAAATCATTTCATTTTTGATATTCGGATTATATGTGTGGGCAAGGAACCGTAACATTACAGCACAGAAACAGGCCCTTCTAGTCTGTTATGAAGTATTATTTTACCGAGAACCACTGAACTGCACCCAGCCCATAGCCTTCCATAGCCTCCCATGCATGTACCTGTCCAAAGTCTGCCTAAATTTTAAAACGAACTCTTCATTTTCCACTACAACTGGCGGATCGTCCCACATTCCCACTACACTATTTGTGAAGACCCTCCACCTCATGTTTCTCCTTTCACCCTTTCACCAATGTCCTCTGGTCAGTATCCCATAGAATGTGAAGCTGGAAAATCCAAACAGGAAAGTGAGAAACTGCTGTTAAAGAGAGTGCTTTCCACAGACTAACGTGCTAAATCGCGACTTTTTTTGAAATTTTTATTTAAATGTTTTTAAAAATTCTACTCCCCTCCTTCTCTCCCCCACTGACATATCCCACCCTCGACAACCATCCCCACACCTCGGTGCATTATTAAAGTAAAACACAATAATATCATGTTATAACTGGTTGTTGTACGGTGTGCCAACCATTTACACCTTTCATCACCTATAACACTTTTACTTAACATGGAAACCAATACATTTCCAATATAAACCCCACATTTTAACAAACATTATTCCGCAAATTATACGTTATCTTCTCCAAATAAATACATGATTGAATTTCATTATGCCATTGTTGTACACTCAATTCAACCTCATTTTTCCAAGTAACATCGACACATTTTCTCGCCAACGCCAGTCCTTGACGTATGAATGCAATTTGACGTTTCTACAAACGGACATTTGCCGTAATTGTATTCATATATCGCAATCATCATACCCATGGATCAACATATAAATCTATTTTGAATAAATCTCGCAAAAATTTAATTACTTTTCCCCAAAAAAGACTGAAACTTTGTCCATTCCCACACTGATGTCAAAAATTATATGACTGATTAGCACACCTAAAACATAAATCTGGCCCTCTAAATCCATATTTTTTCAATTTTTCTGGTGTTAATATAACTGATGCAATAAATTATAATTAACTAACAATAACCTACATTAATTAATTTGGTAACACTATCCAGGCATCTGACTTTTCGTCCACAGAGGTAGGAATAGATAGGACTTTTTCCCATTTATACTTTATTATATTATATATCCTTTATTTTATATGTGTGTGTGTGTATATATATATATATATATATATGCACCTTCCTTTTCATCTTTTCCTAAAATAACAGGTACATTTATGAAATAAACCCTTTTTATCCTTATCAACAATTAATCTCTCAAATTTCATCAAAAATATAAACTCATCACCGTAGCTTTCAAATACAAATCTCGTATTACAAATAAGCGAGTGGAGTGTTTTGTAATATTCCAAATTTCTCTCTTAATCTATTAAACGAAATAAACAAATCTACTTTAAAGCAATCCTCCACTAATATTATTCCTTCTGATTCCCAATCATTCAAAAAAGGATTATTCAAAGAAAATGAAATGTTCTGTTTCTGATATAACAGTGACTTAACTGAAGTTTTACCCTTCGATCCTATCAATTGATTCCATTTCTACTGTACCCCATCAAATGTTTCAATACTAGCGGTTTATACTGTTCTACAATCTATGGATTCCATTTATATATAAAATGATGTACAGATATACCTTCTATTTGATCCATCGCCACCGTCTCGCATCATGGAAGTTGATCAATATCAAACAGGCATAAATGGCGTCTTAAACGAGAGTTTACGGCACAATCGCCTGGTCTGTTCTCGTTCGCAGTGTTTGCTGCACCTACAGTGTAGAGCCAACTCCTCTACTCGCTCTACGCCCATGACTTTGTGTCCAGGCGAAATTCAAATGCAAGCTGAATATTTGCCGCCGATGACACGGTTGTTTGCAGGATCACAAACAGCGACAAGGAAGCCAATAAGAGGGAAAAAGGTCAGCTAGGTGACTGTAGTGAAAACACATAGAGTTGCTGAAGGAACACGGCGGGTCTCGCAGCGTCCATAGGAGTTTCAAACATATATATATGTGTATATATATTCCCAATGTTTACTGAACCCTTCCTCCAGCATTTATGTGTTTTACAGCTGGCTCGAAGTACCAAGTCCCACTCATGCTCTTATTTCGTATGTGCTTGTGATTTCATGGAAGGGTAGAACAAATTGATAAAATGTTCTACATTATTTGGCCTTGTTTGGGATGGGGAACGGAAGGAAACTGGAGACAAACTGCAGTCAGCAAAATTGAGTCAATTCCCCAAATTGGGTGCCCACATTTCACCAAGGAAACTCTTTACAAAGGCCTTGGCGCGACGGGAGATAAGGTGCTAAGTATTCTAAATGAGCATCGGGGTTTCCCCAGTTTGGGCGGGGGCTATTGGAGTAGACGGCCAGTCAAAGTCATCTGCAGATACGATGCAGAGAGGGGTGGACAGCTCCCTTCCGCAGAGTTCAAAATATACCTCGCAGCAGCTCCTCGAGGATTCGTGGATAGAAGAAGGTCAAAATGTGAGGGAAGCGGTGAGGAACTGTCACCGAAAGCATCTGAAGCAGACGTGAAGTAACTGTGAAATAACCCAGAGCTAGTATTTCTTATAAAACAGGTGAATAGATATATGAAAAGTCAGGGAAAGATGACGAAGAGTGAAGGGGGTGAGACATAGTGACAATTGACGTGAGTGTGAAGCCGTGACCCGAGTAACCCACGGATTGTTCAGAAATGTGACATTGAGCTGCGTTGCAGACATGGGATTTCGCACCATCGTGGGCAGAGCGTCAGGAAATCGAAATCCCAGGTAAAAACCAACACAGAAATAGGGAAAATGTACAAATACTTACATACAACGTGAGATTCGAAACTTGGTCCTGATCAGTCGCGCTGTATAAAGTCATTGCTCTGATCACGCTATATGAATTTATGGTGTAAAATGTATTTATTTATTTTTTTTGCAATTTGAAACATCACGCAGCGTTTGTAATTAATTTACTGATATATTTTTTTTTTGCTCCCCTTGTGGGGTCTGTTGTGTGTGGTTGGGATGGAGAAGGTAGTTCTGTTTAGTTTGTCTTCGTATTTCTTTTTATATGTATTTTAAATTATAAACAAAGTTTCCCAATAAAATCGAGTCCTGGTGCTAAGTGCTACACTAACCCAGCCGCCCTTGTTTATCACTCCTGTTCACTGCATAAATGCTTTGAGATTATATTTTTTACCCCTTTGGACTCCATGGTTCTGTTTTCAGTGACGACCAACTAGCTCATCAACTCCGCGTCCCAGTTTTCTGGGTTGGTTATACACCCAAGCAGCTGCTGCTTCAAACTGGTGACCGTGCTGTCGTTTTCCCAGTGGCCCAGTCCGGAGTAGATTTTTTGAAAGGTTAGAAATGGCCGGAATCCAAAAGGTTAAACCCGATTGTTGAAATCTTGAACCGAACCAGCTTTCATATGTGTGCCGCTGCACGCAGCCACACAAGAAGTTATAAGAATTTTATTAACATGACTATTGATACATTCATAATTACTATTCATGCTTTCCCATGACGGGCTAAATCAGTTATCTGGTGGCACTCGGATTAAAAATAACTCTCTCAAATTATTTGCTCAGTGTGTTGTTTCTGGCGTGACGGACTCCGGGTCTCAGCGGACTTTGCTTCTCTTGTATAAATGTGGGTTAAACGCCTCAGCGATACCGCCTATCGCTGCTTCACAAGGATCATGGACTATCCAGCCATTTACCACATCACCAGGATTTACTGCCCGGTATTTTTCACGGTTGGAATCCCTGATAAGACACTTGTGTTGGCTCCGAGGGCTTCAGTTCTATGTTGCTCTTGTCCTTCTCCATATCTCGCCTCGATACCCCGCACAGATGCTGCCTCGCCGATTGAGATTTTATTCCCCGATGGTTGAATTTCTTCTGCACTTTTACGCATTGTTTAATTTCACTTAATTTTGACTATATTTTAAACCGTTTGGGTCTTGCTCAATTCATAATCCCATTTGTAAAATCGGTGCCCATATTAACATCGTCCCTGCATTTACTTTGATGCAGTTTCCATCGCATTACTGACAAAAGATGTTTTTTTTTAAATCAGGAGCCATTTGATACGATGAAATATTTATCAACAACGAGACAATCTTTACTCTCCAATTTCCTCCCAACTGAGCGATGTTGGGCGGCACCATCGGCAAACCGCCTTTGCGGCGCCAGCGATAGGGGGACGGGGGTTCGAATCCCGTGCGGTTTGTCCGTTTTGTCCGAATCTGGGCGGGTAATTCCCGGGGGATGCAGTTTCCTCCCAGTGTTCACAACGGACCGTGTTGTATCTCAATTGCCCGTAACTTGTGCGGCATGGACTAGAGGAAAGAATGGACTGTTACAGCAAGTATGTCAAAATTTAAAAAAAAAAAAAAAAAATATATATATATATATATATATATATATATACATATATTCTATTTAGGAGAATCTTAGCGAAGATTTTGCCTGCAATGGAGAGCAGCGTGATTCCCCTGTAGTTTGAGCATTCTGATTTCTCGCCTTTGTTTTTGTACAGGGTGATGATGGTGGCATTACGAAGGTCCTGAGGCAGCATTCCTTGGTCCCAGCAGAGCTTGAGAAATTCATGCAGTTTGGCATGCAGAGTTTTGCCGCCAGCCTTCCAGACCTCTGGGTGGGGGGGGGGGGGGGGGGAATTCATCCATACCTGCTGCTTTGCCACTTTTCAGTTGTTCAATTGCATTATATGTCTCTTCCCGGGTAAGGATCTCATCCAGCTCTAGCCTTAAGGGCTGTTGAGGGAGCTGGAGCAGGGTGGATTCTTGGACTGAGCGGTTGGCACTGAAAAGAAATTGGAAGTGTTCTGACCATCGGTTGAGGCTGGAGATCTTGTCGCTGAGGAGGACTTTGCTGTCTGAGCTGCGCAGCGGGCTTTGGACTTGGGATGAGGGGCCCTACACAGCCTTTAGAGCCTCTTAAAAAACCCTGAAGTCGCCAATGTCCGCGCTGAGCTGGGTTCGTTTGGTGAGACTAGTCCACCACTCATTTTGGATCTCCCGGAGTTTGCGCTGAAGATGTCTGCATGCGTGACGGAAGGCTCGTTTCTTCTCTGGCCAGGACGGCTTTGCAAGGTGAGCCTGGTGGGCAGCTCGCTTCTTTGCCAGCAGCTCCTGGATTTCCTGGTTGTTTTTGTTGAACCAGTCCTTGTTTTTCCTGGAGGAGAAGCCCAGTATCTCTTCAATGGTTTGCAGTATGGCAGTCTTCAGCTGATCCCAGAGGGTTTAGGGGACAAGTCCGTGAAGCGGATTGCATTCTCAAGCTTTGGTTTGAGGTTTGCCTGGAAGTTTCCTCTCACTTCGTCTGACTGCAAGTTTCTAACATTGAACCTCTTTCTGGGGGCTTTACTGTTCCTGGACTTTGGCTTGAAGTGAAGGTTGAGCTTGCAGCGAACAAACCGGTGGTCAGTGTGGCATTCCACGCTGGGCATGACCCTGGTGTGGAATACATCTCGTTTTTCTCTTTCTTGCACCAGGATGTAGTCCAGGACATGCCGATGTTTGGATTGGGATGCATCCAGGTAGTCTCCAGGCTGTCCCTCTCCTGAAAAAGGGTGTTTGTAATGACAAGCCGCTGTTCTGCGCAGAGCTCCAACAGGAGGCGCCCGTTGTCATTGCACTTGCGGACACCATGCTTGCCCAGGATTCCTGGCCAGGTTTCTGAGTCTTTGCCTACCCGAGCATTGAAGTCGTCAAGGATGACAACCTTGTCGGCTGTAGAGGTGCGTTGAATGAGGTTGCGCAGATCAGTGTAGAACTTGTCCTTTTCAGCTGGTTCCGCCTGAGTGTTGGAGCATAGACACTGATGAGGGTGATGCGATGCTTGTTTTGAAGGGAGAGTCTCATGGACATGATCCAGTCCGAGTGGCCTGTCGGGAGGTTTTCGAGAGTGGAGGCAATGGAGTTCTTGACCATGAAACCTACACCAGATAGGTGTCATTCATCCATAGGCTTGCCAGACCAGTAGAGTGTGTAGCCCGCGCTGCGTTCTTGGAGGCTGCCTACATTTGCCAGGCGGACTTCACTGAGAGCAGCTATGTCAATGTCAAGTCTGAGGAGTTCATGTGCGATGAGGGCAGTCCGACGTTCAGATCGGTGGCTGTCAGCCTTGTCTAGCATGGTGCTAATGTTCCAGCATGGTACCTTGAGTTTGTGAGCATCCTTTGAGGGGGAGGACGTGGAGGGGGACATGTCCTCGGGCCTGCACAAAGGAGGTTTTAGGTGGAGTGCAGTGTGCGCAGTACTGGTCCCACCCTTTACACCCATGGATTGTGTGCTGTGGCCAAGCAAGCTGGGACGTGGCAGCGAGGTCCTTGGGTCCTAGGTTTTATATCAGAGTGGCCTTCTCCTATGCAGGTTTCTTACCTGGGCTGGAGGGGCCTGCCTCCCCTCCTAGGTCGGAACATACCTGGTCGCAATCCAACCTGTCAATGGTGGTTGGGGCCTCTGAACGGCATAATCACGCTCCAAAATTGAATCTGAAAGTCAAGGCCTAGGAGGATAGGCGCACAGAGGCCGTGCATAATTAATAACACTATATATATCATTATTTGTCTAGTGATTAGTCTAGTAGCTATGCTGCCTCATTGAGCGGCGGCTGCGGCCCAGTGTGGGCAGAGGGTAGGTGGCGGCGGTCCCGATCCGGGCATCCAATCCATGCTGCTGAATATCCAACTGCGCTGGGTAGGTCACATCTCCAGAATGGAGGACCATCGCCTTCCCAACATCGGGTTATATGGAGAGCTCTCCACTGGCCACCGAGACAGAGGTGCACCAAAGAAGAGGTACAAGGACTGCCTAAAGAAATCTCTTGGTGCCTGCCACATTGACCACCGCCAGTGGGCTGATATCGCCTCAAACCGTGCATCTTGGCACCTGACAGTTCGGCGGGCAGCAACCTCCTTTGAAAAAGACTGCAGAGCCCACCTCACTGACAAAAGACAAAGGAGGAAAAACCCAACTCCCAACCCCAACCGCTGCAACCTTGTCTGCCTGTCCCGCATCGGACCTGTCAGCCACAAAAGAACCTGCAGCTGACGTGGACATTACCCCTCCATAAATCTCACCTTCAAAACCGTTCTTCGACCTTTATGCACCCTTGTGTATTTTTGTTTACATTTGATAAATTAGTTCTTCCCAAAGAAACAGACGCTGTCGGAACAAATTTTGTCTCAACATTCATGCTCCCCACAGCACTTTCCGTTTCAGCCACTGACCTGGTCTTGGTATCTGAGGTGATCGGCACTTCAACGACCTGGAGTCCAGAGTCCACCATCTAAACCGCTCTCAGATCGCACTCCAGTCCGCTGTTGTCATCCATCTGGGGTTGGGGTAAAGTTGGGTAGTGAGAGAGACAGAGAGAGAGAGAGAGCGAGAGAGAGAGAGCGATCCAGAGATAGCCCGGGTCTTTTGTGTTCCCACTTTATGATACTCAGCAATCCTCGTCCGAGAGGGGGACGGAGAAATTACAACGTTTTCGGGCACAAATATCAAATGTAAAGAATCCGGGTTCGCGCGGTTGAATATAGTTCTTTTGGTATCTTTACATTTAATGTAATTGCAATTGTCATTCCATGGCGGAGGAATTATGATCTCTCACGCTGAATCACTCGATAGCTCGTCGCAATGGCAATAGCTGATTTAAAGTGTATGGTCTTCGGTGCGTTGCTGGAGCAGATTAATAACATTTACATTTATTCTCCGCATTTGCTCTTCACTCCAATCCACATTCTGACCTTTGTCCTGAGGTTTGGAGCCATGGACTGTTCTGTTTGGTTGACGGTGGCTTTCACGTTCGATCGTTACATCACAATTTGTTGTGTTAGCATGCGGGAACGGAATTGCGCCGAGCGAACAGCAACGGTTGTGATGGTAATTGTTACAATTTGGACCTGAGTGAGGTACGTTCCATTCGCCTTCGGAATTAAACCTTTGATCCTCATTGACCACTTGCCATGGCGCTGCGTGGCCAAAGCTGAATATTCGACCATATCCTTCTGGAAAATGTATGGGTCTTCCTTTGCGTCACCACACCGTTATTGCCAATCGGCCTCATTGTATTCGGCAACGTTTTAACCGTCCGTCATGTCATCGCGGCAAATAAAACACGTCGAAATCTCTGGAAAAACATTGTGAAGTAAAGGGATCCGGAGGAGGAAAACCGCAGAAAGTCAATGGATTTGTTGTTTTCTCTCTCCGCCAATTTCATTTTGTTTTGGATCCACTGTGGCGTGTTTCAATCAAAATGACAAACACAAAATTATTTTTACACGGACAGATATCTAAATAACCGACATATATCCTGCAGCAATGTGCATTAAAGTTTGAATTTCTTTGTACCTTCACCAACACGTGTATCTACAACTTGTCCCAAAGGAGATTCAGGAAGGAGCTGAATATTTTGAAGAAATATCTCTTTACATTAACGTGATGGCGTAGTACGTGAATCTTCCGTTTTGTGTTCAAATAAATCTTCCAAATGATCTGCAGATTGGGAAGGAATATAAATCGATGTTGCCACGTGTGACTCAGAGATGACTATTTCAACGTCATGTAGTAACGATACTGGAATTAAATTTGCAAATCTTGTTCATAAACAAAGTTCCGGTGATGTGTATGTGTGTTTAATTTCTTTCTGTCCCACCATTTCTCCCTCCCTCCTTTAATCAGTCATGATTAACTATGGGAATTACGCCGCTGGTAGTCACTGGATTGTTCAACAAGGATGTCTGTGACAATTGAGGTCACAGATAATTAATGTGTTTGTGTTTGTGTGTTTGTATACATATTCATAAGTAGAGATATATGCACCAAATCATGGCATTGTTGATATGTGTGTTGAAATAACCAAAGTAATACGCACTTCAGCCCTTCTGGTCTGTGCTGAACTATTATTCTGCCCAGGCTCACTAACCTGCACCCAGTCCATAGCTCTCTATAGCCCTCTCATTCATGTACCGAAAAGGCATAAAAGGTAGAATGGACGCAGCATTTCTCACTACAACTGGCAGCTCATTCCACACTCCTTCTACAATCTGTGTGAAGAAGTTCCCCCTCATGTTTCTCCTTCCACCCTTTCACCGATGTCCTCTGGTCAGTATCCCATAGATTGTGAAGCTGGACAATTTAAAGCATAAAGAGAGAAACTGCTGTCAAAGGCCGTGATTTCCACAGACTTATATCCTAAATCGTCTCTTTAACAAGGGTTTAGAGCAGGGGAGCCCTCCCTCTCATTGGACGAGAGCTCTGGGAAAGAAGAGTTTGAATGGGATAGTGGGGGTTGGGCTTCACACCAGGCACTGTGTTTGCCAGCAGCCATTTTAGACCTACAGACCAGGAAAGTGGTCGTTCTTAAGGCACTTCTGGCACTTTGCTTTTCTTGCTGGGTACTGGGACCTGCTGTGCTTGTCCCTCACGCATAAATAACATTTTGGGTTTGCAGGGGGCAGTGTAGCAGCAGCCGACAGGCCGTCAGTATATCGGGGGTTGGTAGGGTAGAAGGGCACTCTTCTCACATCAGAACGTGGGGTCCAGTCCCTAGAGAACTCGTTTGACTTTAAGGCTGCATCCTGCATTGTGATTGCAATCCGGGCTACGTCCTCAAGTTTTTCTACCCCTTGTTCGAGCAAGCGCAGCCTCACTTCGTTCAATTGGAGTGCAGCCACATAGGCATCCCGGACGAGATTGCTTGTGATCTCGGCAGCAGTTTTGTCCACACAGTTACAATCCTTTCCCAACGCCTTGACTACTTGTAAATATGCCCTGCTGGACTCGCTGGGCTGTTGCTTTCTCGATGCAAGCATGAGCCGGGCATGAACTCTGTTCAATGGTTGATCGTACAGTCCTTTCAGTACCTTTATGGCTGCGGTGTAAGTGGTCTCATCCTGGATGTGCTCGTAGACTCTCAAGGACACCATGCTGTTAGATGCTGGTTATCCTCCTGAACCTCAATGAGCCTTAGGAAGTTTTCAAAGTTCATCAGCCAGAACTTAAAGGCTTTGAAGGCTGTAGCTGACTGTGGGTCGATGTCAAGTTTTTCTGGCCGAGTCAGATGCTCCATCCCTTTAAAAAAAAAATTCTTTTTGCCAATAAAATTGTAGAGCTCGTCGAAAGAACAAAAGACTTGTTGATCCAAACCAAGGCTTTTATTAGCAAAAGACAGGAGCTCTTCACAAGTGGCCAACCAGTCCAGAATGATCCGACCTGGCTAGGGACACAACTCTTTAAGGGCTAGACAGTAGGCGTGGCTGAGCGTGGCAAGATGGCTAGAGTCTAGACGTGTAATCTCGACCACTCTGGCCGAACTTTTAAGTTCCCGTTTTTAACCCTTTGTTTTCAAGTTTAAACTTTTTAAATTTCAGTCTATAGTATTAAGGAACTGTTATGGCCATTAATGGTAAAAAGATTAAACTTCAAGTGCAGAAGAAATAGCATTTACGGAGTCTTGAAGATTTAGGGACTAAACAGCTTGCTACAGCCTCAGGTTTAATTTTTTCAGTGCCTAAACCACAAAGATTGGCTGTGGGAGCTGCAAATAAATGACTACTGCTCACCAAGAGAAGGACATCGCTGGAATTACCCGTTCTCAGGAAGAATAGCGTGTGCCCACGAAGTTGATCCCGATTCTGGCAGCCTGCCGATTTTAACGGAGGGAGCACGCAGGAAGACGACTCCATTGTTTGAAACGACTCAGGCAATGTTCCAACCTGAAAAGATCGATCTAATCCGTGAATATTTGAAACAACAGCGAGGTGCGGGGTGGGGGGAGAACAGTGGCGACCCCTTGAGGAAGTCGGGGTGCCATTGCTGGGAGTCCAGACGCGCAGTAGAACCGTTAAATTGCCTGTTGTTGAGATGCAGCAGGAGCTGCAGTTACCTGGTTCTGCCACTACGTTAGAGAAAGCAGGGCTGAGCTTTTCTGAGCAACAGTATAAGCAGTTAAAGGCTGTAATTCAGCCTATAATGCAAGAGCTGGCTCAAATGAATGTTAGTATAAGGTCAGAATTCACTACAGTTACAGCACGTGAGGAAGCATCTTGTGATGATTTTTTTAAAATTCAGTCTGCTTTTTTGAAATGTAAACAACAATAGAGGAAAATAGACTACTTGGAGAATCAAAGTAGAAGGAATAATGTGAAAATTGTTGGTTTGCCAGAAGGTTTGGAAGGACAAGATCCTCTTCATTTTTTTAAAGACTGGATTCCACAAGTATTTGGGCAAGTATTTTTCTCTGGAGGCTTGGTATTGGAAAGAGCTCATAGAGCTTTAAGAAGAACACCTCTACCTGGTCACTCACCGAGACCTGTGATAATTCGATGTTTGAATTATTTGGACAGAGAAGCAATACTTCGTCTAGCAGTGCAAAATGCGAGACAACGACAGGCTCCATTATTGATTCAGTTTAGTAGAGTTTTTAATCCATATTTGAGTCAAGAGGTTATTCAGTGTCTGTGATAGTACAGGTCTATCACCAATGTACATAGTGTATATAGTTACTGTACCTAGACTGTGCTTACAGCGATTGGCTGAGAGCTAAGCCACTCCTATTGTCTGGGCCTTAAAGGGTTGTGTCCCTAGCCAGGTCGGATCATTCCGGACTGGTCGGCCACCTGTGAAGAGCTCCGGTCTTTTGCTAATAAAAGCCTTGGTTTGGATCAACAAGTCTTTGGTTCTTTCGACGAGCTCTACAATTTTATTAGCAAAAAGAATTTTTTTTGAAAGGGATGGAGCGTTTAACTCGGCCAGAAAAACTTGATATCGACCCACAGTCAGCTACAGCCTTCAAAGCCTTTAACATCTGGCTGCTGAACTTTGAAAACTTCCTGAGACTCATTGAGGTGGAGGAAGATAACCAGCGTCTAACAGCATTGCTGTCTATGGTGTCCTTGAGAGTCTACGAGAACATCCAGGATGAGACCACTTACACCGCAGCCATAAAGGTACTGAAAGGACTGTATGATCAACCGGTGAACAGAGTTCATGCCCGGCTCGTGCTTGCGTCGAGGAAGCAACAGCCCGGTGAGTCCAGCAGGGCATATTTACAAGTATTAAAGGCATTGGGCAAGGACTGTAACTGTGTGGACAAAACTGCTGCCGAGATCACTAGCGACCTCGTCCGGGATGCCTATGTGGCCGGGCTCCGATCGAATGAAGTGAGGCTGCGCTTGCTCGAACAAGGGGTAGAAAAATTAGAGGACGTGGCCCGGAATGCAATCACAATGGAGGATGCAGCCTTAAAGTCCACCGAGCTCTCTAGGGACTGGACCCCTCGTTCTGATGTGAGTAGAGTGCCCTTCTACCCTACCCCTGACAGCCTGTCGGCTGCTGCTACCCTGCCCCGTGCGAACCCGAAATGTTATTTCTGCGGGAGGGACAAGCACAGCAAGTCCCAGTGCCCAGCAAGAAAAGCCAGGTGCCAGAAGTGCCTTAAAAACGGCCACTTTGCTGCAGTCTGTAGGTCTAAAATGGCCGCCAGCAAACACAGTGCCTCGTGTGAAGCCCAATCGCCGCTTTCCCATTCAAACTCTTCTTCCCCAGAGCTCTCGTCCAATGAGAGCAAGGGTTCCCCTGCACGGCAACGCCTGACGTCACGGAGACGCCGAACCCGGAAGGGGCAACCCACCGTCGCAACCATGGTGATGGCCCGCCTCTCGCCCCCGTGCGGAACACTTGACACTGCCGCCGCCACAGCCACCCCCGGGGCCGACGCTACCGCCGCTGCTGCCGCCGCCACAGCCACCCCCGGGGCCGACGCTACCGCCGCTGCTGCCGCCGCCACAGCCACCCCCGGGGCCGACGCTACCGCCGCTGCTGCCGACGCCACAGCCACCCCCGGGGCCGACGCTACCGCCGCTGCTGCCGCCGCCACAGCCACCCCCGGAGCCGACGCTACCGCCGCTGCTGCCGCCGCCACAGCCACCCCCGGGGCCGACGCTACCGCCGCTGCTGCCGCCGCCACAGCTACCCCCGCGGCCAACCAGGTGCTCACCCTAGCGTCCATCGCTGACGACCGCCAGGGCCCGACCGCCGCGACCAACGACCAACCCACCGGCAATCGCGAGCAACTACAAACCCCAATACTTACTATTCGCCCGCCAACGCCGCCACAACAGCACTTCCGGGAGGTCCTACAACCTGCTCCTCGAGCGTTGACTACGTCATCCCGTTGCGTGACGTCATCCCGTTGCGTGACGTCATCGCGCAAAACTCCCCTGTCAATTGCTTCAATCACACTGAACCAGCAATGCTCTCATCCCCTCACTAAAGCAATGGAACTGATTAAAGTGCATGGACACTACACCAATTGCTTATTTGACTCTGGGTCAACTGACAGTTTTATCCAGCCAGATCTGGCCCTCCGTTGGGGACTTGACATTATTCCCACTACCCAGAGGATTTCATTAGCGACGAGGTCGCACTCGACTGGGATAAAGGGGTATTGCATCGCCACGCTGGAAGTACAGGGTGTGACGGTCACCCACTTCAAATTATTCGTCCTTCCCCAATTGTGCGCCCCAGTGTTGCTGGGATTAGACTTCCAGTGTCAGTTCCAAACGGTGTCCCTACACTTTGGGGGACCCCACGCCCCCCTCTCGGTCTGCCATCGCCCCACTCCCGAAGCACCCGAGCAACCCGCCCCCATGCCCCGGGGCCAATCCTGCGGCCTTTCCACACTCCGGATTGCCCCGCCAGCACTCTTCGCAAACCTCACCCCTGGCTGGAAGCCTGTGGCCACCAAAAGTCGGCAATATAGTTACGAAAACAGGCAATTCATTAGGAGTGAGGTGCGTAGATTGCTGGATGAGGGCATCATCGAACCCAGTTCAAGCCCCTGGAGAGCCCAGGTGGTGGTTGTCAAGAATGAAAAAAAACTACGGATGGTGGTCGACTATAGCCAGACCATTAACCGCTTCACGCTCCTGGATGCGTACCCCCTGCCACGCATCACGGATGTGGTGAACCAGATCGCCCAGTACCGCATTTTCTCCACTATTGACCTACGTTCGGCCTACCACCAGCTCCCGATCCGCTGCGAGGACCGACCATTCACGGCCTTTGAAGCGAATGGGCGGCTATACCAATTTCTCAGGGTACCATTCGGGGTCACGAATGGTGTCGCGGTCTTCCAGCGGGATATGGACAGGATGGTGGACCAGAACGGGCTAACCGCGACCTTCCCGTATCTGGACAATATCACCATCTGCGGCCACGACGTGCAGGACCACGACGCCAACCTAGACAAATTTATTCAAACTGCCCGTCAGCTAAACCTGACTTACAACTTGGACAAGTGTGTCTTCCGGACCACACGACTCGCTATTCTAGGTTGTGTGGTGGAGAACGGGATAGTCATGCCAGATCCTGACCGCATGCGTCCCCTAATGGACTTACCCCCCCCCCCCACATACCCAGAAAGCTCTCAAACGTTGCCTGGGCCTTTTCTCGTATTACGCCCAATGGGTTCCAAACTACGCCGACAAGGCACGTCCTCTTATCAAGACCACCTCTTTTCCCCTCTCGACCGAAGCCACAGCGGCTTTCGATCGAATCAAATCTGACATCGCTGCTGCGACGCTGCACGCGATCGATGAGTCTGTCCCGTTTCAAGTCGAGAGCGATGCATCCGACTTCGTCCTGGCAGCCACCTTGAACCAGGCCGGTCGGCCTGTAGCCTTCTTCTCCAGAACCCTCCAGGGTCCGGAGAGTAGACACTCCTCGATCGAGAAGGAGGCCCAGGCCATAGTTGAAGCGGTGCGTCGTTGGAGACATTACCTCGCTGGGAGGCGCTTTACACTGTTGACTGATCAACGCGCGGTCTCCTTCATGTTCAGCAACACCCAGCGTGGTAAGATAAAAAACGACAAAATCGCCAGATGGAGAATCGAACTCTCCACCTTTAACTATGACATCCTGTACCGGCCTGGTAAGCTCAACGACCCGCCTGACGTGCTCTCCAGGGGGACGTGCGCCAGCATACAGATGGACAGACTACGGAAACTCCATGAGGCGCTCTGTCATCCAGGGGTCACTAGGTTTGCTCACTTTGTCAAGGCGCGCAACTTACCCTACACAGTCGAGGAGATCCGCTCCATGACCCGAGCCTGTTCGGTGTGCGCTAAATGCAAGCCCCACTTCTTTCGTCCAGATAACTCCCACGTTATCAAAGCCACCCGCCCCTTCGAGCGTCTTAGTGTAGACTTTAAGGGGCCCCTACCGTCGACCAACCGTAATACCTACATCCTTACGGCCATCGACGAGTACTCCCGCTTCCCATTCGCTGTAGCCTGCCCAGACACCACTGCCACCTCAGTGATACAGGCCCTTCACAGTATTTTCACCATCTTCGGGTACCCCAATTCCATCCACAGTGATAGGGGGTCCTCATTCATGAGTGCAGAGCTGCAACAGTACCTTCTGGAGTGTGGTATTGCTTCAAGCAGGACCACGAGCTATAACCCACGCGGTAATGGCCAGGTCGAGAGGGAGAATGCCACCATATGGAGAGCGGTTACACTGGCTCTCCGGTCTAAAGGTCTCCCCACCTCTCACTGGCAGGAGGTTCTCACTAGTGCTTTACACTCCATCCGCTCTCTCCTATGTACTGCAACAAATGCCACCCCCCACGAAAGGATGTTCCTTTTCCCGAGGAAATCCGAGTCGGGAACCACTGTACCGGCATGGCTCACCGTCCCTGGCCCCGTCCTTTTGCGACGCCACGTCCGGCACTCAAAGAACGACCCCTTGGTCGACCGAGTGACTCTACTCCACGCGAACCCACATTACGCATACGTGGAATTCCCAGACGGGCGGGAGGACACTGTTTCGGTGCGGGACCTAGCTCAGGACGCGGTAGACCCAGCAAACCCCCCAACTCCTTCTCCAGGCCCCATGCCGCAACAGAAGGACCAACAGCATCCCAATGACCCGGGCCACACTGCCGACAAAACGACTGGGGAATTGAGCGACGGAGCAGTCGCTCCCGACGAGCCCGCTGGCAACACCACTCCAGTGACCCCAATCCCGGCACCACGGCGGTCACGCCGGATGGTCAGACCCCCTGACCGCTACAGTCCTTGACCTACCCCTTCCTTTCATTCTCTCCCTCGTTTTTGTTTTTTTTCCAGGGTCAATTCTCCAAGAAGGGGTGAATGTGATAGTACAGGTCTATCACCAATGTACATAGTGTATATAGTTACTGTACCTAGACTGTGCTTACAGCGATTGGCTGAGAGCTAAGCCACTCCTATTGTCTGGGCCTTAAAGGGTTGTGTCCCTAGCCAGGTCGGATCATTCCGGATTGGTCGGCCACCTGTGAAGAACTCCGGTCTTTTGCTAATAAAAGCCTTGGTTTGGATCAACAAGTCTTTGGTTCTTTCGACGAGCTCTACAGTGTCGGTGTCGATTTAATCCAGTTAAAGAAGTTTTGTGGCGTAAAGGCTATAAGTCTACTTTTCGCTATCCGGCAGTGTTGAAGGTGTTCTATGGAGAATTTCAATCTCGGTTTTTTGAGAATGATCATGAAGCAATGATTTTTGCTGATTCATTGCCAGATGCAAGAGGAGAAAGATGCAGTCCATCATTGTCTCCTAAACAAAAATCTGGTTGTTCTGGAAATGGAAGAAATGGCAGAAATGGGAATGAAAAGAGTCCAACCTCTCTAGAAATGAGGTCTCCAAGTTTGGAATCTCTTGGATGAACAGAAGAACTTACTTATTCTTATTTTATTTTATATGTCATTATGATATTTTGATGTTATTCTTTGTTTGGCTGGGGAGGGAGAGATTAACCCTACGTTCTATTAGTCATCAGCCACTGGTGGGTGATCCACACCCAAGTTTTGTTTAGGGGTTATTACCTTTTGGTAGTTTTTTGGGGGGATTTTTTTCTCCTTTTTTATTTTTATTTTCATTTTATTTAGTCTTTAATTTGTGGGGTTTTTCTCCTATTGGAGGGCCAATTTACATTGATTTGAGTTTATATATAATGATATTATTAGTTCTTAGTAACATCAGTAGATATGTCAAAGTTGAGGTTTGCTACTTTTAATGTTCGAGGTTTAAAAAGTCCGATTAAGAATAAACACATTTTGGCATATATTGATAAAATGAAAAATGATGTTCCTTTTTTAAAAGAAACACATATGAATTTCAAAGAAAGTATGAAATTGAAGAGGGACTGGGTAGGGCATGTACATTCTTCTTCATTTAATTCCAGGGCTAAAGGTGTAGAAATTCTGATACATAAGAATTTATATTTTGCATTACAATCAATGGAGGAAAAGGCAGGATGTATTCTTAAATTAAATTGTCAGATTTTTAGTGAATTTTGGAATTTACTTAATATTTATGCCCCAAATGTAGATGATAAAACATTTATTTCTGATGCATTTTTATATCTGAGTCAGGCTAATGATAATGTTTTAGTTGGTGGTGATTTTAATTGTGTTTTGGAACCTTTATTAGATAAATTTCCGAAGAAAATTAAGAAATCTAAAATGGTAGTTCAGGTTGTTGATAAAAGATCTTAATTTAGTGGATATCTGGGAATGTCTTAATCCGACAGAGAAGGATTTCCCCTTTTCTTCAACTAAACATGAATCGTTTTCAAGGATTGACTTTTTTTAATATTGTCACATTTACAGGGGAAAATACAACAAGCGGAATATAAATGTAGGGTGATTTCAGATCATTCTTTGTTATACTTTACATATGCAACCTCTGAGAAAATTCAGGTGGCCTATCATTGGAGGTTTAATATAATGTTATTAAAAAATACGGAATTTATTGATTCTTTGAAAAAACAAATTCTTTTTTTTTTGAAAGAAAATTCTAACTCTGTTCAAAGTAAGTTTGTATTATGGGACGCTATGAAAGCCTATTTGAGAGAACAAATAATTAGTTATATTTCTAAAATAAAAAAGAATCGATTAAATCAGAGTCTTGAATTAGAGAAACGGATTAGTGAGTTAGAAAAGAAATTTCAGAAAGATGCTACAAAAGATCAGAAAATAGAATTGTCTGGGTTGAAACTGGAATATAATACTCTACAATCATCAATTTGAATGTATGATTAATAGGACTAAACAACAATGTTATGAATGGGGAGATAAAGCACATAAGGTATTGGCATGGCAAATTAAAGAAAGAACACGTTTCGAGGAGTATTAATGCAGTTAGATTGAATTCGCTTATCACACATAAACCTCGAGAGATTAATGATGAATTTTATTCATTTTATGAAAAGTTATATACATTTGATGGAAAACAAGAAAATAGATCGATTGATCTTTTTTATCACAGTTGAATTTACCAATATTAGAGAATGCAGATATACAGGAGTTAGAAGAACCATAAGTATTGGAGAAATTTAAGTTTGGTCCTTTTTCTATTGTTTGGATTAAGGCTTTTTTTATATAGTAAACCGGTAGCTAGAGTACTGACGAGTGGTTTGATTTTGGAACTGATTAAATTGACCCGATCTACTCGTCGAGGTTGTCCTTTATCACCAGCTTTGTTTGCATTAGTGATCGAACCTTTGACACAGTTGCTAAGACAAAATATACAGATACAAGGTATGAAAATTTTAAATGAGGAATATAACATTAATTTATTTCCCGATATGTATTGGTGTATCTAACAAATCCAGCTCAATCACTTTTACATTTGAAGGAGTGTTTCATGCAAATATGGATGTCTTTCAGGATATAAAGTTAATTGGGGGAAAAAAACGAAATATTACCACTGAGTGAAGGAGATTATTCAGTTTATAAGAATATTCTTAATTTAAAATGGAGGGATCGAATTAAGTATTTGGGTATAATTTTGGATGTTAATTATCAATCTTTATATAAATTAAACTGTGTTCTATTAATAAAAAATAAATAAAAACTGATTTGATTAAATGGAAGGATTTACCTATTAATTTATTGGGTAGAATAAATACAATTAAGATGAATATTTTTCCACGTATGCAATATTTATTTCAATCTATTCCGTATTTACTTGATAATACTTTTTTTGAGATTTGAATAAAATGGTTAAGGAGTTTTTATGGAGAGGTAAATTTTCAAGAATGGCCTTGAATAGATTAACTTGGAAATATGAATTAGGGGGACTATGTTTAGCACATTTTCGAAATTCTTATGAAGCAGCCCAATTTAAATTTATTAGTTTATTGATGGATTTGAAACGGCCCCCAAGTTGGGCCAAAATTGAGATGGCAAATATTTATGAATTTGAAATACATCAATATTTGTTTAGATGGAATATAAATTTGTTACAGCAACATAATGTGCCTATATTAAAACGTTTCATGAAGTTATGGACAAAGAAAAAGAAAATGATAGGTTCAAGGGGTGAATTATTGGCCTTGACTCCATTGTATAATAATCAACTTATCTCTTTCTCAATACATAATCGAAATTTATTACATTAGAGATTTAAAGGTGTGGAAAATTTGGGAGATTGTTTTAAAGAAGGTAATTTTTTTTATCTTTTGATCAGATGAGGGTCAGTTATGGTATTGATAAGAACTCTTTGTTTCTTTATTATCAAATTCGATCTTTGGTAGAGTAATGATTTTACCTGTAATGACTAAATTTGAGACTTTTCTTATGAAGATACCAGAGAAGGGTTATATTTCATTTATGTATTAAATATTACAGGATGGTATGGATAAAAAGGGTTGGGATAAATCCAAAGATAAATGGGAAGTGGATATCGGTTTTATTTTTTCCGAGGATGATTGGTTTAATATTTGTTATGATAGTTTAACGAGACTGATAAATGCAGGCTATGCAATGATTAATTATAATTTTCACATCAATTATACTTAATACCTGAAAAACTACAACAGTATGGTTTTCATGAATCAGATTTGTGTTTTAGATGTGAAAACTCTGTTGGAACTTTTTTTTCATGTGGTTTGGTCATGTATACATATACAATCTTTTTGGAGGAAAGTTCAATTGTTTCTGGAATACCTGGATACCTTTAGATCCGACAGTATTTTTATTGGGTAGTTTGCAACTTCTGAAAGGTTTGGGATAAGATAAGTTTCAACTTGCTTTTGTATATTTAGCTTTATCTGTAGCGAAAAAAATATATTGCTAGTACGTTGAAAGATACGAATATGATTGATATTAATAGATGGCATAATGAGATGAAATATTGTTTAATAATGGAAAAAATTACATATGTTTCGCGTGATAATTAGAGTTTCTTTATTAATAAGTGTTTGTTATATTCAGAATATTTCCATTTTGATTTACATTGATTAGATTTTAATATGTATGCTTAATTTTTCCTTAATTGTTTTTTCTTCTCTTTATGGCTCTCCTTCGGAGAGTTGGCTAAAGGGGGAGGTCTTTTTTTCTTCTTTCTTTTCTTTCTTTTATATATATAAAATATAACGTTCATGTTTATGGTTTATTGTTATATATGTGACTTATTATCTGCACTTTGAACGAATAAATAAAGTTTTTAAAAAAATGAAGGCTGGAACATATTAATGAAACCTTCCACATTATTTGGCCTTGTTTTGGGATGGATAACGGAAAAAAGGTGGAGGCAACTTCCATTCAGCAAATACCACAAATTGGGTGCGGCCCAATTTCACAAAGGAAACTCCTGACAAAGGCATTGGCGGGACAGGAGACCAAGTGCTCAGTATTCGGAAAGATCATCGGGGTTTCCCCAGTTTGGAATGGGGTCGAAACAATAGGCGGCCAGTCAATGGAACCTGCAGATACGGTGCAGAGCGGAGTGGACAGCGTCGGCCTGCAGAGTTTAAAATGTCCCTCGCACCAGCTCCTCAAGGATTCGTGGATGGAGGCAAGTGAAATTGTGCGAGCGGCTGCGAGTCACTAAAAGCATCTGAAGCAGACGGGGAGACACTGTGAACTAAACAAGAGGTGGGATTTCTTTTATAACAGTTAATAGATATATTTCAATTAGGGGAAACAGGACGAGGCGTGGTGCATGAGACTCATTGAGAAGTGTCGTGATTGTGGAGCCGTGATCCGTATAACCAACAGATTGGTCAGAATTGTAACAGGGCGCTTTGTTCGGGACATAGAATTTCCCACCAACAAGGGTACAGCGTCAGTACCACATTGCCCTGGTAACCGGCCATTTCGACCCAAGAGTCCGTGCCGACAACGCTATGTTGCCAACGGTGCGAGGAACTCACGCAGACAAGGGGAGATCATTCGAATGCTTACAGGCAGTCCGAGATTCGAATCCTGGTCCCGATCATTCGCGCTGTGTAAAGTCGTTCCTCTGGTCACCCTTTTTGGAATTTATGGGATTGGAAATATGATAACATTTTTTTATTTGTAATTTGAAACATCACACAGCGTATGTAAGTAATTAACTGATATATGGTTTATGTGCTCCGCTTGTGAGGTATCATGTGGGTGGGGTTGGGAGAGGGAGGATAGTTCTGTTTATTTTAGTTTGTCTTGTTATTTGTTTTTAATATGTATTTAAAATAATAAATAAAATTTCCCCAAAAAATCAAGTCATGGCGCTAAGTGCTTCACCAATCAAGCCGCCCTTGTTTATCACTCCTGTTTCCT
The DNA here is from genome assembly GCF_036971445.1 of Narcine bancroftii. Lineage (NCBI taxonomy): Eukaryota > Metazoa > Chordata > Chondrichthyes > Torpediniformes > Narcinidae > Narcine > Narcine bancroftii. Next base: position 185,903,967 of record NC_091473.1, read on the forward strand.
TCATGAATGGTTCTGAATTATATTTATTTATCCTTTGAAATCCATGTTTCTGTTTTCAGTGACAACAAACAAGCTCATCGACACCGCGTTCCCGTTTTCCGGGACTGGTTATTCACCCAAGCTGCAGCTGCATTGAACTGGTAATCGTACTGTCGCTTACCCAGGGGCGCAGACGGGAGTAGATATTATGAAAGGTTGGAAATGGCCGGAATCCAAATGGTTAACCCCGATTTTCGAAATCTTGAACCGAACCAGCTTTCTTATTTATGCCGCTGAAGGCAGCCACACAATCAACATGTTCACAATTTCCTTCGAAGAATTTTACAAACATGACTACTGATATATTCATAATTACTATAAATGCTTTCACCTGACGGGCCAAATCAGTTACACTGTGGCACTCGGATTAAACATAACTCTCTCAAATTGTTTGCTCAGTGTGTGGTTTCTGGCGTGACGGACTCCTGGTCTCAGCGGACTTTGCTTCTCTTGTAAAAGAGTGGTTTAAACACACTGGTGTCTGCAACGGGGGTCTCGGTTCTCAGTTGCCCTTGTCCTTGTCCACATATTGCCTGCACATCCCGCACAGATGCTACCTCTCGGGTTGAGACTTTATTTCCCGATGTTTGAGTTTCTTCTGCAGTTTTGTGCATTGTTTAATTTTCTTAATTTAGACTGCATTTTAATCTGTTTGGGTCCTCTTCATTTTTACAATCCCATCCGTAAAATCGGTGTCCATATTAACATCGTTCCTGCATTTACGTTGATGCAGTTTCCATGGCATTATTGACAATTTTCATTCTCTTCTCGGGGCCCCTCTATACGATAAAATATTCACAACGAAGACAATCTTTACTGCTCAATTTCCGGCCAACAGAGCGATGTAGGGCGGTCCGGTCCGCGCACCGCCTTTAGAGTGCCAGCGATCAGGGGACATGGATTCGAATCCCGCGTTGCCTGTACGTTTTCCCCGTGTCCGAACGTGTTTTTCCCGGGGGCTCCGGTTTGTTTCCACTGTTCAAAACGGACCGCGGATATAGGTTAATTGCACGTAAGGTGGGCGGCGCAGACTGGAGGGTAGAATGGGCTGTTACAGTAAGTATGTCTAAATTTGTAAAATAATCCATATAAACGCCCCTGAAATTCGAAGAAGAACCTGAGTTCTCACCTCCAAACTCATTTTGCGACCTGTATGCAGTTTCGTGTAGTTTTGTTTCCATTTGGTGAATAGTTATTCCCAAAGAAACAGACGCTGTCAGAGCGCATTTCAGTCTCACCATTCATATTCCCCCACCCCCCCCCAGCACTTTCCGTTCAAGCCATTTATCTGGTAGTGGACTCACGTGATGGAGTAGTGGCCTGCAGGGGAAAAAGCAGCCCTCTCCAGAAAAGAAAAAAAGTTAAGAAGAGACAAAGTTCCATAAATACAAAATGTAATAAATAAAAGATAAAGTTGTAGAGTAGAGAAAGAAAATGGCACCTAAGATCTAAAAAGTAAAATCAAAGGAAGAAAACGAAGAAAAGTCAGCAGAAAAGAAAGGAGAAGGCCTTACCTGCACAAAGAAACAGGGAGCCTTGATGGAGAAGAGCGTCCGATCTCAAAGGTTGGTGACGGCCCAGCAGAGTCTCGACCCGCCCAACTGCTTGACAGCAAAAATGGTTGTCTGAGCCAAATAAAAGTGCAAAACTGCGCATGAGCGAAGAGTCACCTATGCGCAGTGCACAATATAAGAAGAAGGAAACCACCGATGGGAGGGGGCTGAGCAGAGGAGAGGGCAACCACGGTGCGAACAGCTGAGGGATGACAGACTCCACGGCTCTCATCTGGAGGATGAGGAAAGCGGCAGGAGAGTGAGTGAAATACCAGGTGAGAAAGAAAGTTGAGAGCATGAAAGGAAAGGAGAGCAGCAGCAGAATGCTCCAATTTGGAATTTACTCAATATTTATGCACCTCATGAGGAGGATCAAAAGTTTATGCAGGATATTTTTTTAAGATTGTAGATACACAAGAAAATATATTCATAGGAGGAGATTTTAACTCTTATTTGGATCCAATGTTTGATAAATGTGGACAAAAGACTAGCAAAAATAATAAAGTGGCCAACGTTATGATTCAATCAATGCAGGAAATGAAATTTATGGATATTTGGAGGAGACAGCATCCAATAGGAATACATATATTATTCATGTAGGCATAAAACATACTCTAGGATTGATATGTTTTTGTTGTCGGCCCATATTCAAGGGAGAGTTAGGAAAACTGAATATAAAGCTAGATTATTATCTGATCATTCACCCCTGTTATTAGCAACAGAACTGGAGGACATCCCACCAAGAACACATAGATGGAGGTTAAACTCCATGCTAATTAAAAGGCAGGAATTTAGAGAGATTAATGAATGCCAAATTAAAACATATTTTGAAATAAATACAGAATCAGTGAAAGACAAATTCATGTTATGGGACGCAATGAAATTCTTTATTAGAGGGCAGATAATACATTATGTTACTCAGCTGCAAAAGGACTTCAATCGGGAAATAGAGCAGTTGGAGACGGAGATAGTAACAACAGAAAGGATCTAGTAAAAAAGGATGATATAACGAAAGGGAGAGAATTGGCGGGCAATAAAATAAAGTACAAAACATTACAAATGAATAAGGTAGAGAAGAAGATAATGAAAATAAAGCAAATGTATTATGAACTGGGAGAAAGATCACATAAAATATTAGCCTGGCAACTTTAAATTGAACTAACTAAAAGAACTGTATTGGCATCAAGGAAAAAGGACAAAAAAATACATATAACCTAATAGAGATTAATGATAACTTTAAGGAATTTTATGAACAATTGTATCAAACTGAGAACGAAGGGGAAAATGAGAAAATAGAAGAGTTTTTAGCTAAAATTGAACTGCCGAAATTGCAAGAAGAGAAACAAAAGAATCTGATAAAACCATTTGAAATAGAAGTACAGAATATATTAAAAAAGGTGCTGAACAATAAAACACCTGGAGAGGATGGATTCACAATAGGATTTTATAAAACATTTAAAGAGTTATTAATTCCTCCTCTCCTGGAAGAAATGAACCAGATGGAAGAAACACAAAACTTGCCAGTTTCATGTAAGACAGCAATAATTAGAGTAATACAAAAGACGGGAAGGATCAATTAACACCAGCATCATATAGACCGATATCTCTACTTAATTCAGATTAAAAGATAATAGCAAAATTATTAGCAAAGAGATTGGCCGACTGTGTACAAAAAATAGTAAAACAAGCTCAAACTGGATTTATGAAGAAAAGACAAACAACGAATAATGTCTGTAAATTTATTAAACTAATTAATGCATTTCAAGAAATCAAAAAGCCATCAGAGGCTGTTGCATAAGATACTGAAAAGCTTTTGACAGAGCAGAGTTGAATTATTTATTTAAAGTATAACAGAGGTTCCATCTACCAGAACAATATATTATTTGTTTAAAGCAATGGTGAAATTAACAGTTAATTGATATGTATTAAACCAATTAAATTAAGTAGGTCAACTAGACAGGGATGTCCATTATCCCCCTTACTTTTCTCCTTAGCAATAGAACAATTGGCAGAACAGAAAATAAAAGAAAAGGGATTAAAATAAAGGAGAAGGAGTATAAAATCAGTTTATTTGCAGGTGACATCATAGTATACATAACAACCCGAAATATCAATAAAAGAATTACGTAAGAAATTGAACGAGTATGGAGAAATATCGGGGGAAAGGATCAACGCAAATCAGAGTGAAGTGATGCCAATGTGTAATACGAATTATAGAGAATTAAAAAAAAGAATCACCATTTAAATGGAAAACACAAGCAATCCGATACCTAGGTATGAGGGTAGATAATACCTTAAGCCATCTGTACAAATTAAATTAGAAGCCACAAATAAAGAAATTGCTGGAAGACTTTGAACATTGGAAAGAATGACCGCTAATGTTGAGAGGGCGGGTAAACTGCATTAAAATGAATATCGTAGGAAGGATTTTATTGTAATCGTTAACAATTCCCTTAATGGAGAAATTATTTAATGAACTAAAGAGAATTATTTGGAAATTCTTCTGGAAAGGGGGGAAACGAGGATAGCATTGGATAAATTAACAGTGAGGTGTAACAAAATTGGTTTGCAGTAACCAAACTTTAAAACTTATAATAGAGCAGCACAATTAATGTATTTATCAGAATTTTACCAGGCTGGACTAAGAGAGAGCTAGATAAAAGAGGAAAGAATGTACCAGAACATATTCTTTATATGTAGAACGAGTATGGAGAAATATCGGGGTACAAGATCAATGAAAATAAAAGGGAAGTGATGCCATTGGATAACGCAGATTATCCAGAATTTAAAAAAAGAATCACTATGAATTGGCAAACCAAAGCAATCTGTTACCTAGATATAAGGTTAGATAATAACTTAAGCCACCTGTACAAATTAAATTATCAGGCACTAATAAAGAAATTACATGAAGATTTAGAATATTGTAATGAATTACTGTTTACGTTGATAGGGTGGATAAATTGCATTGAAATGAATACCTTCTCAAGGATAAAATACTTATTTCAATCGTTATCAATTTCCTTAACACAGAAATTCTTTACTTAACTAAAGATAATAGTAAGTAAATTCATGTGGAAGGGGGGACTGAGGATAACATTAGATAAATTAACAGAGAGGTATAACTAAGATGGTTTGCAGTTAACAACCTTTAAAAAAATTATAGAGCAGCACAATTAAGATATTTATCAGATTTGTACCAGACAAGGGAAAAACAAGACTGAAGTCATATAGAACTAGATAAAAGATGGAGAAGGTACCCGAAAATAATTTATAAGTGGGATGAAAAGCTGGTACGATATAAAAGCTCACCAGTATTGCATCATTTATTCAATATATGGAAGAAGATCCACTTAGAAAGGAAAACATAAACAAATTACCAATTATCAAAATTAATATTGACGCAAAATCCGCTAATCCATTTTACTATAGATAACCTTTCCTTTAGAGAATGTGAGAGAAAAGGAATCAAAATATTAGAAAATTTGTTTTTTGGGGGAAATAATTTATCAACATTTATACAGTTGAAGTTCAAATATGGAATAACTCATGGTAAAATATTTGCATATCATCAATTCAAAGCTTATTTAAAGGATAAATAGGGCAACAGACTGAGATTACCAGAAGAAAGCAGCTTTGAATATGTGATTTCAGGCACAATGATAATAAAGGATTTTTAACGAACATGTACATTAAGCTGCAATATAAGAAAAATGATGAAATAAGCTATAAACCCAAACAAAAGTTGGAAAAGGATTTCAACATAAAGATTAAAAAATGAAACATGGGAAATGTTATATTCTGGAACTATAAAGAGTATAATAAACACAAGGTTACGCATGATACAGTATAATTGGTTTCACAGGTTATATAGCACATTCCAAATGTTAAGGAAATGGAATCCAACAAAATCAGATAGATGTTTTCGCTGTAAGAAGGAAATGGGAACAACAGTACATGCAATTTGAAAGTGAAAATGTTTTGGAAAGATCGAAATCAGATATTAAATAAAATCATAAAAAATAACATACCAAAGAATCGAGAAATCTTTCTTCTAAGTTATATATGACTATATCGTACATTAATTAATTTTGTAACACTATCCAGGCACATATCTGACCACGCGTCCACTGAGATAGGAATAGATAGGTTTTTTCACATTTATCCTTTATTATACATACATATATATAAATTATATATATATATACCTTGTTATATTTTCCTGAAATAACAGGTAGATTTATGAAATAAATCCCTTTTTACCCTTATCAACAATTAATCTCTCAAATTTCGTATGACCAGGTAATATTAACTCTCCACCCTAGCTTTCCAATACAGATCTCGTACTAAATAATAAGCAAATAAAGTGTTTTTCATATACCAAATTTATCTCTTAGACGATTAAATGAAAGAAACAAATCTATTTTAAAGCAATCCGCCACTAATATTATTCCTTTTCCTTCCCAATCATTCAAATAAGGATTATTCAAAGAAAATAAAATGGTCTGATTCTGATATAATGGTGCCTTAACTAAACTTTTACCATTCGATCCTATCAGATGATTCCATTTCCACCAAACCCCAATCAAATGTTTCAATACTGGCAGTATATACTGCTGTAAGAACGATGGATTACATTTATATATAAAATAATGTACAGTTCTTTCCTCTATTTGATCCATCGCCACCTTCTCCCAGAGCAGAAGCTGATCAATATCAAATAGTCATAAATGCCGTCTTTAACAAGAGCTTAGGGCACAATCGCCTGGTCTCTGTTCGAAGCATTTGCTGCAGCTCGAGTGAAGACCCAATCCTCCATTTGCTCTACACCCATGACTTTGTGTCCAGGCGCAATTCAAATGCAAGCTGCAAATTTGCCGACGACGCCACGGTTGCCTGCAGGATCACAAACAGCGATGAGGAAGCCAATAAGAGGGAAATAGGTAAGCTGGGTGACTATAGTGAAAACACAAAGAGTTGCTGGAGGACCCTGCTGGTCTCGCAGCGTCCATAGGAGGTTCGAAATATATATATATTCTCAATGTTTCTTGATCCCTTCTTTCAGTATTTATGTGTTTTACAGCAGGCTCCATGAACCACGTCCCACTCATGCTCTTATTTCGGATGTGCTTGTGATTTCATGAAGGCTGGAACACAATGATACAATGTTCCACATTATTTGGTCTTGTTTGTGATGGGGAACGAGAGGTAAGTGGAGACAAACTGCAGTCAGCAAAAATGAGTCAATTCCACAAATTGGGTGCGGCCCACATTTCACCAAGGAAACTCCTGACAAAGGCCGTGGCAGGACAGGAAATAAACTGCTCGGATTCGGAATGAGCATCGGGGTTTCCCCAGTTGCGGAAGGGGTTATTACAGCAGGCGGCCAGTCAAAGTCACCTGCAGATACGGTGCAGAGCAGGGTGGACAGCGCCCGTCCGCAGAGTTCAAAATGTCCCTCGCAGTAGCTCCTCGAGGATTCGTGGATGGAAGCATGTGGAAGTGTCGGAGCAGCGACGAGGAAATATCACCGAAAGCATCTGAAGCAGACGGGCAGTCACTGTTAAATAACACAGAGCTGGTATTTATTACATAACAGGTGAATAGATATATGAGAAGTTAGGGAAAGATGACGAAGCATGAACGTCGTGAGACTTAATGAGAATTGATGGGAGTGTGGAGCTGTGGCCCGATTACCCACGGATTGGTCTGAATTGTTACATGGATCAGTGGTGCAGACATGGGATTTCCCACCACAAGGGCAGAGCGTCAGAAACACATTGCACCGGTAACGGGCCATTTCGGCCCACGAGTCCGTGCTGCCCAATTAACCAATGCCCCCGTTATGTTGCGAACGGTGGGAGGAATTCGGAAACCACGGGGTAAACCCACACAGACATGGGGAGATGTACAAATACTTGCAGACAACGTGAAATTCTAACCCTGGTTTCGTTCATTCGCGCTGTATAAAGTCAATGCTATGATCACCCTATTTGCAATTTGTGGGTTTAGAAATATTTTTACTTTTTTTATTGCAATTTGAAACACCACACAGTGTTTGTAATTAATTAACTGATATATGATTTTTTTTTGCTCCCCCTGTGGGAAAGGGAAGGTAATTCTGTTTAGTTTGTCTTGTTAATTGTTTTTATAGGTATTTTAAATTATAAATAGTGTTTCCGAAAAAAATCAAGTCCTGCCGCTAAATGCTACACTAACCCAGCCGCCTTTTTATCACTCCTGTTTCCTGCATAAATGCTTTTGGATTATATTTTTTTAATCCATTTGGACTCCATGTTTCTGTTTTCAGTGAGGACCAACTTGCTGATCAACTCCGCGTCCTCGTTTTCTGGGCTGGTTATTCACCGAAGCAGCAGCTGCTTCGAACTGGTGACCGTGCTGTCATTTTCCCAGTGGCCCAGTACGGAGTAGATATTATGAAAGGTTAGAAATGGCCGGAATCCAAAAGGATCCAGCACAGCACAGAATGACCCGATTGTTGAAACCTTGAACCGAACCAGCTTTCTTATTTGTGCGGCTCAACGTAGCTACACAAGCAACATTTTCATAATTCCTTTCGAATAATTTTACAAACATGATTATTGATCCATTCATAATTATTATTCTTGTTCTCTGGTGACGGGCCAAATCAGTTATACGTGGCACTCGGATTAAAATTAACTTTCTCAAAGTGTTTGCTCATTGTGTTGTTTCTGGCGTGACGGACTCCTGGTCTTATTTGACAGTGGGCAAAACGCCTCAGCGGTACAGCCGATCGCTGCTTCACAAGGATCATGGACTATCCAGCCATTGACTACATCGCCAGGATTTACTACCTGGTATTTTCTGCGGTTGGAATCCCTGGTAACACACTGGTGTTGGCTACGAGTGGTTCGGATCTCAGTTGTTCTTATCCACATCTCGCCTCGAAATCCCGTATGGATGCTGCCTCGTGGGTTGAGTCATTATTTCCCGATGGTTGAGTTTCTTCTGCACTTTTGCGCATTGTTTAATTTCTCTTAATTTTTTTACTGTATTTAAATCACTTTTGGGGTCCTGTTCATTTTTTCAATCCATTCCGTAAAATCGATGTCCATATTAATTTCTTTCCCGCATTTAATTTGATGCAGTTTCCCCTCACATTATTGACAAATATTTTTCCCTTCTCGGGGCCCCTCGATATGATGAAATATTTATCACCAAGACAATCTTTATTGCCGAATTACCGCCTAACTGAGCGATGTAGGGCGGCCCTGTCCACGCATCGCCTTTACAGCGCCAGCGATCAGGGGACACGAGTTCGAATTCCGCGTTGCCTAACTGTTATCCCCGTGTCTGGGCGGATATTTCCCAGGGGCTCCGATTTTTTTCCACTGTTCAAAACGGACCGAGGATGTAAGTTAATTGCCCGTAAGTTGGGCGGCGCCGACTGGAGGGCAAAATGGGCTATAACAGCACGTATATCTAATTTTTTACAATAACCCGTTTCAACGCCCCTGAAATTCGAAGAAGAGTCTGTCTTCTCATCTGTAAACTTGCTCTGCGACCTGTATGCAGTTTCGGGTATTTTTGTTTCCATTTGGTAAATATGTTGTTCGAAAAGAAACAGAAGCTGTCTGAGCGCATTTTAGTCTCACCATTCATGCCCGTCCCAGCATTTTCCGTTCTAGCCACTGATCTGGTCGAAGCCTCGCGTTCTAGAGTAGTAGCCGGTCGGGGAAAAACCAGTCCTCTCCAGAAAAAAAAGTAAAGAAAAGACAAAGTTCAATAAATATAAAATATAAGAAATAAGAGATAAAGTTGTTGAGAAGAGAAAGAAAATGGCACCTAAGAAGGAAAAAGTAAAAACAACCTGAAAAATAGAAAAGTCACCGGAAAATAAAGAATGAAGAAACAGGGAACCGTGGTGGCGAAGAGAGGTTGGTGACGGCCCCGCAGAGTCGCGACCTCCCGACCAATGGACCGCAAAAATGGCTCGAGTCAAATAAAAGTGCACAACTGCTCATGCGCAAGGTGTCACCCATGCGCAGTGCGCAATCTAACAAGAAGGAAATCACCGACGTGAGGGGGTCTCAGCCAAGGAGAGGGCAACAACGGCGCGACCAGCTGAGGGATGCCCGACACCAGGGCTCTCAGCTGGAGGAGGAAAAAAGCGGCAAGGGAGGAAGGGAAGTCACAGGTGAGAAAGAAATTCGACGGGGTTATAAGAAAAAATAGTAGAATCAGGAGGTTCTGCAGATGAGCAACTCAGAAGAAAAGGACCAACAGCAAGAGGCCAAGTAAGAAGAGGTCCGACAAAGTGAGTCAAGCTACTCATCAAAAAAATCAGAAGAGGCACAGATACAAAGAAGAGAAGAAGAAGACACAAAAACAGGTACAGACACAAACACAGGTACAGATACAAAAGAAGAGTAAGAAGAAGACCAAGATCTTCACAGAGAGATAGAGTGTAAAACAGTTGGACAGAATACAGATACAGCTTCTTTTGACGAACAAATGAGAGCACTAAAAGAATGGTTGTCATTAGCATTTAGTGTAATGAAAATAAAAATAAAAAGAACAGACGATAAAATGCAAAGATTAGAGCTAGACATCACAGAAATAGGGAAAAGTGTATAAAATGTGGAAGAACGAGAAACGGCTGTAGAAATGGAAGTCAACGACTTATGAGGAAATTTGAAGAAAGTGATCAAAAATTAAAGAGGCACAAAGTTGCTAGCTCAGAAAATTGATATGTTGGAAAATTATAGTAAGCTAAACAACATAAAAATAGTGGGCAAAAAGGAAGATTAAGAAGGCACAGACATGAAGTAATTTATATGAGAATCGATCCAGAAGGTCCTTGGAGTAAGAGAAATGCAGGAAGAAATGGAAATAGAAAGGGCACACAAAACACTAGCTCCAAAACCACAGTCAAAACAAATACCAAGATCCATTTTAGTAAAATATTTGAGATATATGACAAGAGGAAATATACTGGAGCAGGCAAGGAACAAAATTAGAGAAGACAATAAACCACTGGAATAGAAGGGTTCGACAAATATTTTTTTTTTACCCGGACATAAGTTTTGAACTCTTAAAGAAGAAGAAGGTGTTTAATACAGCAAAATCGATCCAATGGAAAAAAAGTTATAAATTTATGTTAAGATACCCAGCTGTGCTTAAAATATTTATACTCGGGGAGCAAAACAGACTGTTCTCAGATCTGCAGGAAGCACAAGATTTTGCAGAACGCTTGCAGGACTGGAGAGTGAAGGGATGTAACTGGAATAGAACGTCGGTATTTAAAGACTTAAAGAAGGGAAAGAGAAGGGAAGAAAGTAAGTAAAGAGGAAAAAATGTATAACTTTGTTTTATGTGTTTAAAAAGAGTTTCAGGGGGTTTCAGAGGAGAGAATAAATGTCATTGCAAAATCAGTTGATGCTTGTGAGCAGGTTCACAATTCAAATGGAAAGCGTAGTTATGGTTGCCTATCAAGCAATAAGGGGCAACTCAGAGAGGGGGGATATTTGGGATTAAGGGAATATTGGACGTGGGAGTTGTTGGAATATTTTATGTTTAAAATGTGTTGTCATATATTCAGTTTAAAAAGGGAAAAGTGAGAGATGAACATGGGGAAAAGGGAAATGGTAGTCGTGAGGAAGCGGAAATGAGGTGTAAACAGGATATGAGATGACCACGTTGAACTATATGAATATATACATTAGTGGAATACATAACCAAATTTACTAAAAAGGAAAAGAAAATGAGATATAGCATTTGTACAGAAATGCATGTAACTGAAGTGGAACATAATAAATTAAAGAGAAACTGCGTAGGACACGTAGCAGCAGCATCATATATTTCAAAAGCAAGAGGTGTAGATATATTAATTAATAAAAACGTACCAATCAAAATAGAGGAGGAAATAATAGATCCAGCAGGGAGGTATGTAAAGATAATGTGTCGAATATATTCATAGTTTTGAATTTTTCTCAATATATATGCGCCTAATGAGGAGGATCAAAAGTTTAGGCAAGTTGGCTTTGATGATTGTGGATACACAAGGAAATATATTCATAGGAAGGGATTTTAGCATTAATTTTGATCCAATGTTGAATAAAACTGGACAAAAGATTAGCAAAATGAATAAAGCAGCCAGATGTATGGTTAGATCAATGCAGAATATGAAACTTATGGATATGTGGAGGCGGCAGCAGCTTAGAGAGAAGGACTACTAATATTATTTAAGTAGGCATAAAACATACTCTAGGATTGATATATATTTGTTGTCGACGCAAGTTCAAGGGAGAATTAGGATAACTGAATATAAAGCTAGATTACTATGTGATCATTCACCCTTGTTATTAGCAGTAGAATTGTAGGATATCCCAGCAAGAACATATAGATGGAGGTTAAACTCCATGCTACTTAAAAGGCAATAATTTAGAGAATTCATTGAACGCCAAATTAAAACATATTTTGAAATAAATACAGAATCAGTGAAATACAAATTTAATTATGGGATGAAATAAAAAACTTATAGAGGGCAGATAATAAGTTATGTAACTAAGATGAAAAGGGACTACAATTTGGAAATAGTGAATGAGGGGAAAGATAATAAAGTAGAAGAGTTTTTAGTTAGATTTAAACTGCCGAAATTGCAAGAAGAGGAACAAAACAAACTGAAAAAAAAACACAATTTGAATAGAGGAAGTACAGGATATATTTTTAAAAAGATGCCAAACAATAAAATGCCTGGAGAGGATCGATTCCCAATAGAATTCTATAAAACATTTAAAGAGTTATTAATTCCTCCTCTCCTTGAAGTAATGAACCAGTTAGAAGAAACAGAAAACTTGCCAGATTCATGTAAGGCAGCAATAATTACAGTAATACCAAAGTCGGGGAAGGATCCACTAACATCGGCATCAAATAGACCAATATCTTAACTTCATTCAGATTACAAGGTAATAGCGAAATTATTAGCATCAGATTGGCCGATTATGTACCAAAAATAGTAAAACAAGATCAAACTGTATTTATTAAGAAAATGCGAACAGCAGATAATGTCTGTAAATTTATTAATATAATTCATGCAGTTCAAGGAAACATGAAGTAAACAGCGGTTGTTGCTTAAGATGCAGAAAAAAGCCTTTGACACAGCAGAATGGAATTATTTATTTAAAGTATTACAGAGGTTCATCTACCAGAAAAAAAATATATTAATTGGATTAAAGCATTATATAATGGAATATTGTCGAAGGTAACAGTAAATGGATATGTATCAATCCAATTTAAATTAAGTAGGTCAACTAGACAGGGATGTCCATTGCCCCCTTCACTGATCACTTCAGCAATATAACCATTGGCAGAACTGCTAAGAACAGAAAATAAAAGAAAAGGGATTAAAATAAAGGAGAATGCGTATAAAATCAGTTTATTTGTAGATGCCATCATAGTATACTTAACAGAATCAAAAATATAAATAATAGAATTACATAATAAATTGAAGGAGTATGGAGAAATATCAACGCAAATAAAAGTGAAGTGATGCCAATGAGTAATTCGGATTATATAGAATTTTTTTTAAAAATCACACTTTAAATGGCAATCACAAGCAATCCGATACCTAGTTAGTAGGTTAGTTAATAACCTAAGCCACCTGTACACTTTAAATTATCAGCCACTAATAAAGAAATTGCTGGAAGACTTAGAACATTGAATAGAATTACTGCTAACGTTGATAGGGAGGTTAGATTGCATTACAATGTATGTCTTACGAAGGATACAATACTTATTTCAATCGTTACCAATTCTCTTAACGGAGAAATTCTTTAATGAACTAAAGAGAATAATTTGGAAATTCTTCTGCAAAGCGGGGAAACGGATGAAAGCTTTGGATAAATTAACAGAGAGTTACAACTAAGGTGGTTTGCAGTTACGAAACTTTAAAATTTATTATAGAGCAGCGCAATTAAGGTACTTATCAGATTTATAACAGACTGGACAAAGATAAAACTAGATCAAATTGGGGAGAAGGATCCGGTGCATATACTTTATGTGGGATGAAAATCTGGTACAATATAAAAGCTCACCAGTTTTGCATCATTTACTCAATGTATGGAAGAAGATCCACTTAGAAAGGAAAAAAAAACAATTATCAAAATTAATATTGACGCAAAATCCACTAATCCCTTTTCCGATCGGTAAGCTTTCCTTGAGAGAATGGGAGAGAAAAGTAATCAAAAGAATAGAAAATTGTTTTTTGGCAAATAATTTATTAACATTTGAACAGTTGAAGTACAAATATGGAATAACTCATGGTATAATGTCTGCATAGCATCAATTCAAAGCTTATTTGAAGGATAAATTGGGCAACAGAATTAGATTACCAAAGGTAAGCAGCTTTGAATATGTGATTTCAGGCACAATGATAATTACAAGATTTATAACGAACATGTACATTAAGCTGCAAAATAAGGAAAATGATGAAATAAACTATAAACCCAAACAAAAGTGGGAAAAGGATTTCAACATAAAGATTAAAAAAATGAAACATGGGAACATTTATATTCTGGAACTATGAAGAGTATAAAAAACACAAGGTTACGCATGATACAGTATAATTGGTTACACAGGTTATATAGCACGCCCAAAAAGTTAAGAAAATGGGATCCAACATTATTAGATAGATGTTGTCGCTGTAAGAAGGAAATGCGAACAACAGTACATGCAATTTGGGCATGTGAGAAAGTGAAAATGATTTGGGAAATTCAAAATTAGATATTAAATAAAATTACAAAACATAGCATACCAAAATATCCACAGATTTTTATTCAAAGTAATATAAGTATTAATGAATTAGGTCTCAAATGGGATAAAACGCAAAAAAGATTTATTACGATAGCCTTAGCAGTAGCAAAAAAAATGCATAATGTTAACTTGGAAAATGGAAGAGAACCTGAAAATACAGCAATGGTACATGGAAATAAATAAATGTATTCCATTGGAAAAAATAACATATAATTTTTAAAAAGTCACATTATTTGAACAAATTTGTGAACCATACATAGAATATAACAGAGAGGGCTTGTCTCGGACCTCCAACCCCGAAAATGATACGAAGACAAAACGACTTGATCCAGTGTGTAAAAGTAGATGACAAATTTTTCGTGTTTATTTTTCATTGTGGGATAACATTGTTTAATGGTTTTATTGTGTTGTATATGTTGATTATTTATTGGTTTTGGAGGGGGTAGGAAGGGGACAGTGAAGCAAAGTGACGAAGGTAGAACATGCCACTGTGTATATTTAGTGATAAACTTTTGTGTATATTTTGTTTGATGTGGTTCACACTGGGAAAAAAAATACTTAAATAAAGCCACTGGTCTGGTCTCGGTGACTGAGCTGATCCGCCCTTCATCGACCAAGTGCTCAGAGTCACCGATCTAAACCGCTCTCAGATCACACTCTGGTCCGCTGTTTTAATCCATCTGGCGTTAGGGGAAAGTGAGAGGGGGAGGCAGAGGGGAAGAATGAGTGAGAGAGAAAGAGCCCGGTTCAGCTGAGTTCCCACTCTCTGATCCTCAGCCATCCTCGCCCGACAAGGGGGGGTTGGAGAAATGACAATGTTTTCGACACAAATATAAATTGAAAAGTATCAGGCTTGGAGCCTTTGAACTGACCTTTTTGTGTCTTTACTGTTAATTTACTTGATTCTGTGGCAGAGGATTTGTGGTCTGTCACGCTGCCTCACTCGGTTCCTCCTCCAGCAGGTGGTCGGAGAAATGACAACGTTTTCGGGCACAAATTAAAATTGAAAAGGATCCGTCTTGGAGCGGTTGAACTGACTTTATTTGTGTCTTTATAGTTAATTTACTTGCGATTTTGATTCTGTGTCGGAGCAATTGTGGTCTGTCACGGTGCATCACTCGCAACCTCGCCTGAATGGCGATGGCTGATTTAATGTATGTCGTCATCGGGGTGTTGCTGGAGCAGTTGAATAACATCTACATTTATGCCAATAAGAGGGGGATAGATCAGTTATGTGACTGTAGTGTAAACACACAGAGTTGCTAGAGGACCAGGCTGGTCTCGCAGCGTCCATAGGAGGTTCAATCTATATTCCCAATGTTTCCTGAGCCCTTCCTCCAGCATTTATGTGTTTTGCAGCAGGTTCGATGAACCATGTCCCACTCATGGTCTTACTTCGGATATGCTTGTGATTTCATGAAGACTGGAACACATTGATACAATCTTCCACATTATTTGGCCTCGTTTGAAATGGGGAACGGAAGGTAAGTGGAGACAAATTGCAGTCAAGAAAAATGATTCAATTCCCTAAATTGGGTGCGGCTCACGTTTCACCAAGGAAACTCCTGACAAAGGGATTGCGGGACAGGAGACAAAGTGCTCAGTGTTCGGAATGAGCATCGGGGTTTCCCCAGTTTGGTTGGGGGTCATTATAGCAGGCTGTCTGTCAAAGGCACCTGCAGAAACGGTGCAAAGCGGCGAGAACTGCGCCCGTCCGCAGACTTCAAAATGTCTCTCACACCAGCTCCTCAAGGATCCGTGGATAGAAGCTGGAAAAAGAGTGGGAGTAGTGGCGAGGAATTATCACTGAAAGCATCTTAAGCAGACGGGGACTCACTGTGAACTAAACCAGCGGTGGGTTTTCTTATCTAACAAGTGAATAGATATATGAGAATTAGGGATAAGGCGTGAAGTGTGAGAGACTCCGTGAGAAGTGTCGTGAGTGTGGAGCCGTCACCCGAGTACACCACAGATTGGTTAGAATTGTTACAGGGCACTGTGTTCGAAACATGACATTTCTCACCAACGTGGGCAGAGGGTCAGTAACACATTGCCCCGGTAACCGTCCATTTCGGACGACAAGTCCATGCTGCCCAATCAACCTAGCCCCAGCAATGTTGTGAACACTGGGAGGAAATCGGAGTCCCCGGGGAAAACCTACGCAGACAAGGGGAGAACGTACGAATCCTTACAGACAAAGCGATATTCGAAACTCGTCCAGATCATTCGTGCTGTCTACATTCGTTCCTATGGTCATCCAATTTGGAATTTATGGGATTAGAAATATCTTTTATTTAATTTTAAGTTGAAACATCACACAGCGTATTTAAGTAATGTGCTCCACTTGTGGGGTTGGGAGGGGAAGGTTAGTTCCTTTTATTTTACTTTGTCTTATTATTTGGTTTTATACATTTCTAAACTTATAAATAAAATTTCGAAAAAAAAACAAGTCCTGGCGCTAACTGCTACACCAACACTACCGCCCATGTTTATCACTCCAATTTCCTGCACAAATGGTTTTGAATTATATTTATTTATCCTTTTGGACTCCATGTATTTGCTTTCAGGGACGGCCAATTTGCTCATCAACTCCGCGTCCCCGTTTTCCAGGACTTTTTATTCACCCAAACAGCAGCTGCTTCGAACCGATGTTCGTGATGTCATTTACCCAGGGGCTCAGGCCGAAATAAATATTATGAAAGGTTAGAAATGGCCGGATTCCAAAGGGTTAAACCCGATTGTCGAAATCTTGAACCGAACCAGCTTTCTTATTTGTGCCACTGAACGCAGCCACACAAGTAACATTTTCATAATCTCTTTCGAAGAATTTTACAAACATGACTATTGATCCATTCATAATTACTATGAATGCTTTCACCTGACGGGCCAAATCAGTTAAACGTTGGCACTCGAATTAAAAATAACTCTCTTAAATTGTTTGCTCAGTGGGTTGCACTGGCGTGAGGGTCTCCTGGTCTCAGCGAATTTTGCTTCTCCTTTATAAGAGTGAGTTAAAAGCCTCAGCGGTACCGCCGATCGTTGCTTCACAAGGACCAGGGCCTATCCAGCCATTTACCACATTGCCAGGATTTAATACGCGGTACCAGTCACGGTTGGAATCCCTGGTAAGACACTGGCGTTGGCTCCGAGGGGTTCAGTTCTATGTTGCTCTTGTCCTTCTCCACATATCT
Organism: Narcine bancroftii; assembly: GCF_036971445.1. NCBI lineage: Eukaryota > Metazoa > Chordata > Chondrichthyes > Torpediniformes > Narcinidae > Narcine > Narcine bancroftii. The sequence continues at coordinate 185,921,542 of NC_091473.1, forward strand.
CCTGGACACCCCGCACAGATGCTGCCTCGCGGGTTGAGACTTTATTCCCCGATTGTTGAATTTCTTCTGCACTTTTGCGCATTGTTTAATTTCACTTAATTTTGACTGTATTTTAATCCGTTTGAGTCCTGTTCAATTTATAATCCCATCAGTAAAATCGGTGCCCATATCAATATCTTTCCTGCATTTATTATGATTCAGTTTCCATCACATAACTGACAAAAAAATATTTTAATCAGTTGCCCTTTGATACGATCAAATATTTATCAACAACGAGACAATCTTTACTGAACCAATTAACGCCCAACTGAAAGATATGTGGGGCGGCCAGGTCCGCGAAACGCCTTTACAGCGCCAGCGATAGGGGGACGGAGTTTCGAATCCCGCACGGTCTGTCCGTTCTCTCCGTGTCTAGGTGGGTTATTTCCGTGGGCTCCGGTTACCTCCCACTCTTCAAAACGGACTGGGGTTGTAGCTTAATTGGGCGTATATTAGGCGGAATGGACTGGAGGACAGAATGGGCTTTTACAGCAAATAGGTGTCAAAAATATTTTTTAAATGTATAAAACTCCTTTGTAAACGTATAAACGCCTCTACAATTCCAAGGAAAACCTGAGTTCTCACCTCCAAACCCGTTCTTCGAACTTTATACACCTTCGTGTATTTTTGTTTCCATTTGGTAAATTCGTTCTTCCCAAAGAAACAGTCTCTATCAGAGCACATGTTAGTCTCACCATTCAGGAACGCCCCAGCTCTCTCCGTTTCAGCCACCGACCTGGTCTCGGAGTCTGAGGTGATCGGCCCTTCACTGACCTGGAGTCCAGATTCTCCGATCTAAACCGCTCTCATATCGCACTCGGGTCCGCTGTTGTCATCCATCTGGGGTTGGGCGAAAGGGGGTAGTGAGAGAAACAAGAGAGCGAGCTAGATAAAGTGAGAGCCGGGGTCTGCTGCGTTCCCACTCTCTGATCCTCAGCCGTCCTCGTCCGACAGAGGGACGGAGAAATTACAAAGTTTTCGGGTGCAAATATCAAGTGAAAAGAATCTGGTTTCTCGCGTTTGAACTATTTTTTGTGTCTTTCCAGTTAATTTAATTGCGATTGTGATTCTGTGGTGGAGGAATTGTGGACTCTCACGGTGCATCACTCGCAACCTCGTCGGAATTGCGATGTCTGATTTAAAGTGTGTGGTCTTCGGTGTGTAGCTGGAGCAGATTAATAACATCTAATTTATTTTCCGCATTTGCTCTTCACTCCAATCTGCACGCTGATCCTTGACCTGAGGTTTGGAGCCATGGACTGTTCCATCTGGTTGATGGCTCTAACGATCGATCGCTACGTAGCAGTTTGTAGGGTGAGGCTGTGGGAAAGATATTCCACCAAGCGAATGGCTATGGGTGTGATGGAAATTGTGACAATATGGGGCTGTGAGAGGTACGTTCCCTACGCCTTCGCAATAAAACCTTTGGTCCTCATTGACCACTTGCCATGGCGCTTTATGGCTAAAGCTGAATATTCGACCTCATCCTTCTGGAGAACATATGCGGTCTTCCTTTGCATCACCACACCTTTTGTGCCAATCGGCCTCATTGTATTGTTCAACGTTTTAACTGTCCGTCTTGTCTACCTGCACCAACACGTGTATCTACATTTTGTCCTCGAGGAGATTCAATGTGAAGCTGAAGATTGCCGTGAAATATTTCTTTGCATTAAAAGGATAACTTTATATTAAACTCCCGTTGAGTGTTCAATTTAAAATTAAGGGCAGATTTGTTCAGTATGAAATATACTGTATTTCGCCATGCGTCTGAACGTCAGAAATTGAGTTAGGTTAGGAAATCTTGTCCATGTGCCGAGGATGTGTTCCAAATTACTGAATTGTGGATGTTGGGAACTTTTATCTGCATAATGTGCGAGGCTGCTGTGAAGGAGAGTGAGTCGGATTGTGTCTGCTTTCTCCAGACGAATGAGGTAAATTCCGTCGTTATAAAAGTAGAATCTACATTCATTGCAACGGAATCGTGGTCTTGAGAAACATTAATATTTTTCGCAGTGTTTGCTGGACCTACGCAGTAGCAGAGTCCGGGTTCATGTGTTAACTGAAAATAATGTGTGAACGTGAAGCCGGACTTAAACAGAGAAGGATCCAGGGGCACACAACCGCAGAAAGACACTGGTTCTGTTGTTCTCTCTCTCTGTGCCAATTTTATTTTGTCGTGGATCCCCAATATCGTGCTTCACTCAAAATGGCAAACTCAAAATTATTTTTACACGGACAGATATCTAAATAACCCGACATTTATCCTTCAGCAATGTGCATTAATATTTGAATTTCTCAGTACCAGCACGTGTATCTACAGCTTGTCCCAGAGGAGATTCAGTGAGGAGCTGATGATTGGGGTGAATTATCTCTTTACTTGAAGGGGATGGCGTAGTATTTCAATCTTCCGTTTCGTGCTCAAATAAATCTTACATATGACCTGCAGATTTGGAAGGAATATAAATCCATGTTGTCACGTGTGACTTAGACATGACTATTTCAATCACATGTAGTAACATTACTGGAATTAAGTTTGTAAATCTTTTTCATCTACGAAATTCCATGGATGTGCATGTATGTTTATTTTCTTTCTCTCCCACCATTTCTCCCTCCATCCTTCAGTCAGTCGTGATTGACTATGGGAACTACGGCGCTGCTAGTCACAAGGACAACTGTGACTATTGAGGATACAGAAAATGAATGTGTGTGTGTTTGTGTGTTTTGTATACATATACATAAATTAGAGATATATGCACCAAATCATTGCATTGTTGATGTTTGGAATATATGTGTGTTCAATTAACCAAAGAAACACGACCTTCAGCCATTCTAGTCTGTGCTGCCTCGTCCCACAGACCTGCACACAGTCCACAGCCCTCGCATGCATGTACCGGTCGAAAGTCTGCCGAAAATGTAGAATTGACACAGCATTTCACATGACAACTGGCAGCTGGTTCATCACTCCTTCCATAATCTGTGTGAAGAAGTTCCCCCTCATGTTTCTCCTTTCACCCTTTCATTGGTGTCCTATGGTCTGTATCCTATATATTGTGAAGCTGGGAAAACCAAAGCGGAAACTGAGAAACTTCTGTCAAAGGCAGTGATTTCCACAGACTAATATCATAAATCGCGTCTTTGAGTTTGGGGCACAATCGCCTGGTCTTTCACGCTTCGCAGTGTTTGCTACACCTACAGTTTAGAGCCCACTCATCCACTCGCTCGACACCCATGACTTTGTGGCAAGGCGCGATTCAAATGCAAACTGCAAATTTTCCGACGACGCCCCGGTTGTCAGCAGAATCTCAAACGGCGACGAGGAAGCCAATAAGGGGGAATATAGATCAACTGGGTGACTGTAGTGAAAACACAGAGATGCTGGAGGAACCCGGTCTGTCTCACAGCGTCCATAAGAAGTTCAAAAATATATATTCTCCTGTGCCTTATCTCCAGCATTTATGTGTTTCAGAGCAGGCTCTATGAGCCAGGTCCCATTCATGCTCTTATTTCGGATGTGCTTGCGATTTCATGAAGGCTGGAACACATTAATGAAACCTTCCACGTTATTTGGCCTTGTTTTGTGATGGGTAACGGAAGGTAAATGGAGGCAACTTGCATTCAGCAAGTGTTAGGTAAATTCTCCAAATTTGGTACAGCCCACATTTCACGAAGTAAACTCCTGACAAAGGGATTGGCGGGAGAGGAGACAAAGTGCTCAGTATTCGGAATGAGCTTCGGGGTTTCCCCAGTTTTAAATGGGGTCAATGCAGCAGGCGGCCAGTCAATGGAACCTGCAGATACGGAGCAGAGCGGGGTGGACAGCGCCCGTCCGCAGAGTTCAAAATGTCCCTCGCAGCAGCTCCTCGAGGATTCGTGTATGGAAGCAAGTGAAAGTGTGGGAACAGCGGCGAGGACATGTCATTGAAAGTATTTGAAGCAGACGGGGTGTCACTGTGAACTAAACCAGAGGTGGGACTTCTTTTATAACAGGTGAATAGATATATGAAAAGTAGGGGCAAGAGGACGAGGCGTGAAGTGCGTGAGACTCCGTAAGAAGTGTCGTGAGTGTGGAGCCGTGGCCCGAGTAACCCACGATTAGTCAGATTTGTTGCAGGGCACTGTATTCCAGACATGGAATTTCCCACCAACAAGGGCACGGCTTGTGGGGTCTGTTGTGGGTGGGGGTTGGGAGGGAGACGGTAGTTCTGTTTATTTTGGTTTGTCATGTTCTTTGTTTTTATATCTATTTAAAATTATAAATAAAGTTTCCCAAAAAAAATCAATCCAGGCGTAAACGACGACACCAATCCAGCCGCCCTTGTTTATCACTCCTGTTTCTGCATAAATGGTTTCAAATTATATTTATTTATCCCTTTTAACTTCATATTTCTGTTTTCAGGGACGACCAACTCGCTCATCTACTCCGTGTTCCCGTATTAAGGGACTGGTTATCCACCCAAGCAGCAACTGCTTCATTTAATCAGGGGCCTAACCGGAGTAGATATTATGAAATGTTAGAAATGGTCGGAAACAAACAGGTTAAACCCGATTGTTGAAATCTTGAACCAACCAGCTTTCTTATTTGTGCCGCTGAGCGCTGCTTCACCAGGATCATGGGGTATCCAGTCATTTCCGAATCGCCAGGATTTATTACCCGGTACTTGCCGCAGTTGAAATCTCTGCTGAGACACGGGTGTTGGCCACGAGGGGCTCGGTTCGAAGTTGTTCTTTTCCTAGTCCACAACTCGCCTGGGCACCCCGCACAGATGCTGCCTCGCGGTTGGAGACTTTATTCCCCAATGTTTGAGTTTCTTCTGCACTTTAGCGCATTGTTTACTTTCACTTAATTTTGACTGTATTTTAATCCGTTTGGTTCTGTTCAATTTATAATCCCATCGGTAAAATCGGTGTCCATATTATCTTCGTGGCCGCATTTACTTTGATGCAGTTTCCTTCGCATTATTGCAATGAATTTTTTCCCTTCTCGGCGCCCCTCGATACGATGAAATATATATCACCAAGACAATCTTTACTGCCGAATTACAACCCATCTGAGTGATGCAGGGCGTCCGGGTGCGCGCACCTCTTTTGCAGCACCAGCGATCGGGGGCAAGGTTTCGAATCCAGCATTGCCTGTATGTACTCCCCGTGTCTGGCCGGATTTTTCCCGAAAGCTCCGGTTTCTTTCCACTGTTCCAAACGCAACGGGGATGTAGGTTAATTGCCCGTAAGTTGGGTGGCACAGAATGGAGGGCGGAATGGGCTGTTACAGAAAGTATGTCTAATTTTTTGTAAATAACATAAAATTATCGTGTATCTATATAAACGCCCCTGAAATTCGATTAAGAACCTGAGGTCTCACCTCAGAACCCGTTCTCCGATTCTATGCAGTTTCGTGTATTTTTGTTTCAATTTGGTGAATACTTTCTTCCCAAGGAATAGACGCTGCCAGTGTCCATTTTATTCTCACCATTCATGCTCCCTCCAGCACTTTCCATTCCAGCCACTGATTTTGTAGTGGAGTCACGTAATGGAGCAGTGGCCGTTAGCGAAAAACCATTCCTCTCCAGAAAAGAAAACAAGTTAAGGAAAGACAAAATTCAATAAGTACAAAATATAAGAGATAAAAGACATCGTTGTAGTGAAGATAAATAAAATGGCACCTAAGAAGAAAAAACTAAAAGCAACGGAAAAAAAGGAAAAAAAAAGAAAGGAGAAGGCCTTACCAGCACGAAGAAACAGGGAACCTTGTTGAAGAAGAAAGCCCGTTCTCCGAGGTTGGTGACGGCCTCACGGAGTACTGATCACACCCCCACCCCCCACCACTCCGACAGCTGGACTGCAAAAATGGCTCTCTGAGCCAAATAAAAGTGCGCAACTGCGCATGCACAAGGAGTCGCCCATGAGCAGTGGCAATCGAAGGAGAAGAAAAACACCGACGGGAGGGGGCTCAGCTGAAGAGCGGACAACCACGGCGCGATCAGCTGAGGGATGCCTGACACCAGGGCTCTCAGCTGGAAGAAGAGAAAAGCGGCAGGAGAGGGAGTGAGGAACCAGGCAAGGTAAAAAGTCGACGGGGGGTGAATGGAAAGAAGAGCAGCAGCAGGTGGCTCAACAGATGAGCAGCTCAGAAGAAGAGGACCAAAAGCAAGAGACCCGATAAAGTGATACAAGCAAATCATCAGAAAAAAAATCACAAGAGACACAGATACAAAGAAGAGAAGAAGAAGACACAAACACAGGTACAGACAAAGAAGAAGAGTAAGAAGAAGAACAAGATCTTCACAGAGAGATAGAATGTAAAAACAGGTGGACAGAATATAGATATAGCTTTTTTGATTTACAAAATGAGTGCATTAAACGAATGGTTTGCAGAAGCATTTAGTGAAATTAAAAGAAAAATGAAAAGAACAGCCGATAAAATGGAAAGATGAGAAATAGTCATGACAGAAATAGGGAAAAGAGTAGAAAATGTGGAAGAATGAGAAATAGCTGTAGAAATCGAAGTAAACGACAACAGGAAAATTGGAAGAACATGATGTAAAAAGTAAAGAGACACAAGAGTTGTTAGCTCAGAAATTGATATGAAGGAAAATTATAGTAGGAAAAACAAGGTAAAAATAGTTGGCCTAAAGGAAGCTGAAGAAGGCACAGATAAGAAGGAAGTTATAAAAGAATGGATCCCAAATGTCCTGGGAACGACAGAAATACAGGAAGGAATGAAAATAGAAAGGGCATGCAGGGCGCTCGCTCGGAAATCACAGGCACATCAAAAACCAAAATCCATCTTAGTAAATTTTTTGAGATATACAATAAGAGTAAATAGACTGGAGCAGGGAATGATTAAAATTAGAGAAGACAATAAACCATTGGAATACAAGGGTCAAAAAATATTTTTTCCACGCCTCCGTTTCAACCACTCTGAATTTACTCCTCTATATTCACCTCACTGTATCCACCCCTCTTTTTCCACAGCTGTTTCCAATCGCCTGTTTCCCCACCTGTTCCTACTCCTCTGATTCTACCCCTCTGTTTACACCCCACTGTTTCCACCCCACTGTTCCAGCACCTCTGTTTCTCCACCTCCTTTTCCCCACCTGTTTGTCCACCCCACTGATTCCACCACTTTGATTCCACACCTCTATTTCCGCACCACTGTTTCCCCTCCATCTCCCCTTCTGCTTCCACCACTCTATTTTCGCACCTCTGGTTCCCCACCTCTGTTTCCCCACATCTTGTTCCACACCTCAGATTCCACCCATCTGTTTCCCGACCTCTGTTTATACCCCCCTGATTCCACCACTTTGATTCCAACCCTCTGTTTCCACACCTCTCTTTCCCAGCCTCTGTTGCCCCTGTAGTTTCTACCCCTCAGTTTCGGCCCCGCTGTTTCAGCCCCTGTGTTCACACACCTCCGTTGCCCCACCTTTGGTTCTCACTTCTGTTTCCACCCATCTGTTTCCCGACCTCTGTTTCTACCCCTCTGATTCCATCACTTTGATTCGAAACCTCTTTTTCCACACATCTCTTTCCCTACCTCTCTTTCCCCTGAAGTTTCTCCCCCTCAGTTTACACTGCGCTGTTCTCAACCCTGTGTTAACACACCTCTATTTCCACACTTCTGTTTCCCCACCTTTGGTTCTCTCCTTTCTTTCCACACCTCTGTTTCCACGCCTTTGGTTCTCACGTCAGATTCCACCCATCTGTTTCCCGACCTTTGTTTCTACCCCTCTGATTCCACCACTTTGATTCAAAGCCTGCGTTTCCACACGTCTCTTTCCCCACCTCTCTTTCCCCTGCAGTTTCTCCCCCTCAGTTTCCACCGCGCTGTTTCCACCCCTGTGTTAACACACTTCTTTCTGCACACTTGTTTCCACAACTTTCTTTCTCACCTCTCTTTCTAACCCTTGCTTTTTATACCCTTCAGTTTCTACCCCTCTGTGTCCAACCTTCTGTTTCCCAGTTATGTTCATACGCTTCTGTTTCAACACCTTTTACCTCCTGTCTTTTTCTACCCTTTCTTTCCACACCTCTGTTTCCAATCCTCTGTTCCCCACCTATTTTTCTACCCATCTGTTTCTATCCATATGTTTCCACCCCTCAGTTTCCAACTCTCTGTTTCCAACTCTGTTTCTCCACCTGTTTTTATCCCTCTGTTTTTATCCCTATGTTTCCAGCCTCCTATTTCTAATCATCTGTTTCTACCTCTCTGTATCCGCACCTCCTTCTCCACAACTCTGTATCCCCACCTCTTCTTCCCCTTCAACTCCTTCCTCCTCTGTTTCTCCACCTCATTTTTACACTCCTCTGATTCCACTCATCTGTTTCCCGACCTGCGTTTATACCCCTCTATTTCAACCACCCTGTTTCGCCCCCGTCAGTATTCATTCCACTGTTAAGAACTTTGTGTTAACACACGTCTGTTTCCCAAACTCTTCTTGCCCTTTGTTTCCTCTCCACTGTGTCTTCCTCTCTGTTTCCAAACACCACTATTTCCCCACCTGTTTCCACTCCACTGTTCTACCTCTCTGTTTCCATCCCTCAGATTCCACCCCCTGTTTCCACCGCTCTGTTTCTCTCCCTCTGCTTCCACTCCTCCGTTTCCACCACTCTGAATTTATTCCTCTGTTTCTATCTCTCTGTTTCCACCCCTGTAATGGAAGATTCTAACCGTGTTTCTTACTTTTGCAGCCTTTTCATCTGTAAGGCTGAGAACCTGCTTGTTTTTAGAATCAGCAGACATAAACTAAATTCCACCGAGGGGCCAGAGATGCTGTTATCTGACGAAAGGACATCTATGTACCAAGAACATCTTCCTGCTTGTTTTGGTCACAGACTGCCAGAGGCCTAGCCTTGATGCAAAATAAACCATTGTATTCAAAGTGATAAAAGCTGAAAATTATGTTATTCGATTGAAGCCTCGCATGCTAGCTTGCTCGCTTACCTTTCTTGATGTGCTGGGACTAGGTGCTTGGGTAAGCAGTTTTTGCGTAATATAATCCATGGTCCTGTTGCTGAAGTTTGAGACTCTCCGAGAGGTGGTAACATCTCTCAGCAAGAAGAAGAATTTCTAGAGTCCAGCCAATGTCCCGGTCGGGGGAAGTGGAGAAGCTGTTACCGGCGCCCTGTCTACCTACTACAAGTGTGCAGTCGTTGCCTCGCTTTGGCAATTGGGACCAGTTTAGCCGTTGATATATATATTTGGGAGGGGCTTGCATATTGTAGTTTGAAATCAGCTTTTGAAGTTGTAATAGTATAAACTGAACTGCTCTCGGTGTGTGTGTCTATTTTCTTCCGGTAGCTCAAACAATGTGACCAATCTAAAGTGAACAAAATGAGAGGTATACGTTTACCCAAGAAACCCCCTCTTTTTCCAATCACCTGATTCTATCCCTCTGCTTATACCCCCCTGATTCCACCCATCTGTTTCCCGACCTGCATTTATACCCCTCTGTTTCAACCACCCCTTTCGCCCCGTCAATTTCAATCCCACTGTTTCCAATCCTGTGTTAACACACCTTTGTTTGCCGACCTCTGTTTCTTGCCCTCTGTTTCCCCTCCACTGTTTCTACCTCTCTGTTTCCATCCCTCTGCTTCCACACCTCTGTTTCCACCACTCTGAATTTACTCCTCTGTTTCTTCCTTTCTGTTTCCACCACTCTTTTTCCACAACTCTCTTTCCAATCGCCTGTTTCCCCACCTGTTTATACTCTTATGATTCTACCTCTCTGTTTCCAACCCTCTGATTCCACCACTTTGATTCCAACTCTTTGTTTCCACACCTCTTTCTCCACCTCTCTTTCCCCTGCAGTTTCTCGCCCTCAGTTTCCACTGCACTGTTTCGTCCACCGTGTTAACTCACCTCTGTTTCCACACTTCTGGTTCCCCACCTTTTGTTTACACCTCTCATTCCACTCCTCTCTGTTTCTACCCTCCAGCTTCAACTCGTCTGTTTCCACCCTCTGTTTCCTGTTTATGTTTATACGTAAACTCCTATCTTTTTATACGTCTTTGTTTCCACATATCTGTTTCCAATCCTCTGTTTCCCCACCTCTGCTTCTACCTATCTGTTTCTACTCATCTGTTTCCTCCACTCAGTTTCCAACTCTGTTTCGCCACCTGTGTTTATCCCTCTCTTTCTATTCATATGTTTCCACACCCCTATTTCCAATCCTCTGTTTCTAAATCTCTGTAAACACACCTCTATATCCACATCTCTGTAACCCCACCTCTGTTTCCCCTCAACTGCTCTCCACCTCTGTTTCCACTCCTCTGATTCCTCTCATCTGTTTCCCGTCCTGAGTTTTAAAAAAAATCTCTGTTTCAACCACCCCGCTTTGCCCCATCATTTTCCATTCGGCTGTTTCTAATCCTGTTTTAACACACCTCTGTTTTCCGAACTCTGTTTCCCCTCCATTGTTTCTACCTCTTTGTTTCCAACACCACTATTTCCTCACCTCTGTTTCCCCTCCATTGTTTCTACCTCTCCGTTACCATCCCCCTGATTCTACGCTTCCGTTTCCACTACTCTGAATTTACTCCCCTCTTCCTACCACTCTGTTTCCACCCCTCCTTTTCCACAACTCTGTTTCCAGTCGCCTGTTTCCCCTGTTTGTACTCTTCTGATCCTACCCCTCTTTGAACACCCATCTGTTTCAGGACCTCTGTTTCTACCCTTCTGATCCCACCACTTTGATTCCAACCCTCTGTTTCCGCACCTCTCTTTCCCCACCGCTGTTTCACCTCCACTTTTCCACCCTCTGTTTCCACCACTCCGTTTCAGCACGTTTGGTTCCCCACCTCTGATTCCCAACCACTTTTTCCACACCTATGATTCCACCCACCTCTTTCCCGACCTCCGTTTCTACCCCTTCGATTCCACCACTTTGATTCCAACCCTTTTTTTCACATCTCACTCTCCCCACCTCTCTTTCCCCTGCAGTTTCTCTCCCTCAGTTTCCACTGCGCTGTTTCCAACCTTATGTTAACATTCCTATGTTTCCACACTTCTGTTTACCCACCTTTGGAACTCACCTCTCTTTCAATTTCTCTCTTTTTCTACCCTTCAGTTTCTATCCCTCTGTTTCCAACCCTCTGTTACCCCTTTATGTTTATACGTTTCTGTTCCAAACCCTTTTACCTCTTCTATTTTTATACCTCTTTGTTTCCACACCTCTGTTTCCACTCCTCTATTTCCCAACCTGTTTCTACTCATCTGTGTCTAACCATCTGTTTCCACCCCTCAGCTTCCAACTCTCTGATTCTACCTTTGTTTCTCCACCTGTTTCTACCCCTCTGTTTCTATCCCTATGTTTCCAGCCCCCTATTTCAAATACTCTGTTACTACCTCTCTGTATCCACACCTCTTTCTCCACAGCTCTGTATCCCCTCCTCTGTTTCCCCTCAACTGGTCCCCCCTCTGGTTCTCCACCTCTGTTTCTACCCCTCTGATTCCACTCATCTGGTGCCCGACCTGACATTATACCCCTCTGCTTCAACCACCCTGTTTCGCCGACCCAATTTCCATCCCGCTATTTCCAACCCTTTGTTAACACACCTCTGTTTCCCGACTTCTGTTTCTAGCCCTCTGTTACCACCCCACTGTTTCTACCGCTCTGTTCCCAAACCCCACTATTTCCCCTCCTCTCTTTCCCCTCCACTGTTTCTACCTCTTTGTTTCCATCCCTCTCATTCGCCCCTCTGTTTCCACCACTCTGTGTCAATCCCTGTGCTTCCACTCCTCCATTTCCACCACTCTGAATTTACTCCACTGTTTCTACCTCTCTGTTTCCACCCATCTTTTTCCACAAATCTGTTTCCAATCGCGTTTTCCCACCTGTTTATACTCTTCTGATTATACCCCTCTGTTCACACCCCTCTGTTTCTACACCTCTCTTTCCCTGCCGCTTATTTCACCCCACTCATTCCACCCATCATTTTCCCGACTTCTGTTTCTACCCCTCTAATTCCACCACTATGATTCCAACACTCTATTCCACACATGTCAAACTCTATAATTATATTTGGCCCGCAAGACCATATTAAATATATATTAGAGTTGGCCCGCTGGCCTCCATGCCAGTAAAGCACATGCACACTGAAGGTGAAAATGAAGACGCCGGAGGTGTGGAGGGATCTCAGAGTCCCGAATCCCCGGGATCGGAGCGCCGCACTCAGCCCGCCCGGCTCCCGGACACACAGAGCGGCTGGAGTTGGGGACCATCCTCGCTGGGTCTGCGCTTCAGCGGCGACGCCGGACCGAACGTCTCATTGGCGATGCCTTCCCCTCGCTCTGTGTGCGGCGGACCCTGCCTCCAGCTCCTTTTGTTGGAGACGAGCCCGGCGCCATGAGATCGCAGTTTAATCCCTCTCCAACCATGGGAGGGGGGTAGGAGCAACGCGCTCTTCTCAGCCAATTCCTCCACCACCCCAGACGCCGGCGTTTCAACGGGGGGTTCGGGTGCCTTCGTCAGGCGACTGACCTGTTGGTCCAAGACAAGGGGAGAGCATACAAACTCCACACAGACAGCACCTGAACTTGGGTGAACGTGGAGCTGCGACCCCACATTCCACATCAGGATTGTGTGTAAGATTGGGAGCAGTGAGACGGAAGCTTATTTTGTTCCAGTGATTTAAGCCTTTCTTGGGGTGGGGGTCCTTCTCTGACTACTTGCCTAACAATTAACCTAATCAGATGTGGAGTTACCACAATACAACAGTTCTCAACCTTTTTCTTTCCACTCGCGTCCCTGTGCCATTGGTACTCTGTGATTAGTAAGGGATTGCTTAAGGTGATCTGTGGGTGGGAAGAAAAAGTTTGAAGACCACTGCTTCAATCATCCCTCATTGACTCGTCATGTGCACAGTTTCTGTGTATACTCTTCTGATTCTACCCCACTGTTTACACCCTTCTCTTTCCACCATCCATCTATTTCTACAACTTTGTTTCCAATCGCTTGTTTTAACCACTCTGTTTCTGCACCTCTGTTTCCCCACCTCTTTTCCCCACCTCTATTTGCACCCCACTAATTACACCCATCTGTTTCCACCCGCCTGATTCCATCACTTTGATTCCAACCCTCTGTTTCCACACCTCTCTATCCCCACCTCTGTTTCCCCTCAACTGCTTCCCCCTCTGTTCCACCACCTCTGTTTCCACCCCTCTGTTTCCACCCATTTGTTTCCCGACCTGCGTTTGTTTCCTCGGTTTCAACCACCCTATTTCGCCCCTTCAGTTTCCAAACCCCTGTTTCCAACCCTCTGTTTACACACCTCTGTTTCCACCCCTCTGTTTCTGCGCCTCTGTTTCCCAACCTGAGTTTATATCCCTCTGTTTCAACCACCCTATTTCGACCCCTCAGTTTCCATCCCGCTGTTTCCACCTCTGCGTTAACACACCTCTGCTTCCCGAACTCTGTTTCCCCTCACTGTTTTTACCTCACTGTTTCCATCCCTCTGATTCAACCCCTCTGTTTCCACTGCTCTGTTTTAATTCCTCTGCTTCCATGCTTCCGTTTCCACCACTCTGAAATTACTCCTCTGTTTCTACCTCACTGTTTCCATCCATCTATTTCTACAACTTTGTTTCCAATCGCTTGTTTTCCCACCTGTTTCTACTCTACTGATTCTACCCCTCTGTTTACGCTCCTCTGTTTCCACCACTCTGATTCCCCACCTCTTTTCACCACCTCTTCTTTCACCCAACTGATTCCACCCATCTGTCTCCTGACCTCTGTTTCTACCACTCTCATTCCACCACTTTGATTCCAACCCTCTGTTTCCACACCTCAGATTCCCCAGCTCTGTTTCCCGTCAGATTCTACCCCTTAATTACCACCCCGCTGTTTCCACCCCTATATTAACACACCTCTATTTCCACACCTCCGTTTCCCCACCTTTGGTTCTCACCTCTGTTTGCACTAATCTCTTTTTCTACCCTTCAATTTCTACCCCTCTGTTTCCAACCCTCTGTTTCCCCACTTATGCTTCTGTTTCTATACCTGTTTCCTCCTCTCTTTTTATACCCCTTTGTTTCCACACTTCTGTTTCCACCTCAGTCTCCATACCCCTCTCTCTACCCCTCTGCATCTCTCCCTTAGTTTCTCCACCTCTGTTTCTCCACCTCTATGTTTACCCCTCTATTTGTAGACACCTGATTCCAATCCGCTTTTTCCCTCCTCTGTTACCCCTGCACTCTTTCTACTCCTCTGTTTCCACCCCTCTCTTTCCACAACTCTGTTTCCAATCGCCTGTTTCCCCACCTCTTTATACTCTTCTGATTCTACCCCTCTGTTTACACCCTTCTCTTTCCACCACTCTGTTTCTGCACCTCTGTTTCACCACCTCTTTTCCCCACCTCTATTTGCACCCCACTAATTACACCCATCTGTTTCCACCCGCCTGATTCCATCACTTTGATTCCAACCTTCTGTTTCCACACCTCTCTATCCCCACCTCTGTTTCCCCTCAACTGCTTCCCCCTCTGTTCCTCCACCTCTGTTTCCACCCCTCTGATTCCACCTATTTGTTTCCCGACCTGCGTTTGTTTCCTCGGTTTCAACCACCCTATTTCGCCCCCTCAGTTTCCAACCCCCTGTTTCCAACCCTGTGTTAACACCCCTCTGTTTCCAACTCCCTATTTCTGCACTTCTGTTTCCCCTCCTCATTTCCCCACCTCTATTTGCACCCCATTGATTCCACCCATCTATTTCCCGACCTCTGTTTCTACCCCTCTGATTCCATCACTTTGATTCCAACCTTCTGTTTCCATACCTATCTATCCCCACATCAGTTTCCCCTCAACTGCTTCCACCTCTGATCCTCAACCTCTGTTTCTACTCCTCTGATTCCATCCATTTGATTCCAGACCTTCGTTTGTACCCTCGGTTTCAACCATCCTCTTTCGCCCCCTCAGTTTCCAATTTCTTGTTTCCAACCCTGTGTTAACACACCTCTGTTTCCACACTTCTATTTCCCCAACTTTAGTTCTCACCTCTGTTTCCTCTCCTCTCTTTTTCTATCCTTCAGTTTCTACCTCACTGTTTTCAACCCTCCGTTTCCCTACTTATGTTTATACGCTTTTGTTTCACCACCTTTTACCTCCTCTCTTTTTATAACCCTTTGTTTCCACATTTGTTTCCAATCCTCTGTTTACCCTCCTTTATTTCTACCCTTTTGTTTCTACCCTTCTCTTACCACCTTTGTTTCAACACGTGTTTCACTCCAGTTTCTAGCCCTCTGTTTCCACCTCTCAGTTTCCATTCCTCTGTTTCTACCCCTCTGCTACTCTCCCTCAGTTTTCAACCCTTTTTCCACCCCTGTGTTTCCACACATCTGTTTCCCCACCTTACTTTCTCTTCTGTTTCTCCACCTCTATTTTTACCCCTCTGATTGTATCCCCCATTTTCCAATCCTGTTTCCCACCTCTGTTTCACCTGCACTATTTCTACTCCCCTGTTTCCACACCTTTTGCCACACCGCTATTTCCATTGCCTGTTTCCGCATCTCTGTTTCAATCCCTCTATTTCTACCCCTCAGTTACTACCGTCTGTTTCCACACCTCATTTTCCACCGCTCTGTTTCCACTCATCTACCCTTCTGTTTCACTCCTCTTTTTGCAGCCCTCTAATTCCACTCAGATATTTCCCAACATTGGATTCTCCAACTCTCGTTCTTCTCTGTCCCCACTTCTGATGTTACCCTTCTGTTTCTACGCCTCAGTTTCCTCCTCTCTTCTCATTTCACTTTGTTTCCACACCTCTGTCTCCAATCCTCTATTTATTTACTTCTGTTTCTACCCTTCTGTTTCTACACTTCCACCCCTTTGTTTTCCCACCTCTGTTTCCCCTCCACTATTTATACCGTTCATTTGACCCAACTTTGTTTCTGCCCCTCTGTTACCACCCCTTTGACCCCACCCAATTTCCACCACTCTGTTTCTTCCCCTCAGTTTCCATCTCTCTGTTTCCACCTCTGTGTTGCCAAAACTCTATTTCCCCACCTCTGTTTCTCCATCTCTGTTTTTCCACCTCTCTTTCTAGCCCTGTTTCCAGCCCGTTTCCAATCTTATGTTTCAGTGCCTCTGTTTTTACTTCTCTCTTTCCACCCTTCTGATTCCACCCATCTCTTTTCCGACCTTTCTTTCCACTCTCTGTTCCTTACCCACTGATTCCACCCTTCCCTAAGTAATGCTGTATCCCCACCTCTGTTTCTCCTCCATGTTTCCACTTCTCTGTTTCCACTTCTTTGTTTCCACCCTTTTGTTCTCCCACCTCTGCTTCCGCTCCACTGTTTCTACCGATCGTTTCACACGACTGTTTCTGCACCTCTGTTTCAACCCCTCTGTTTCTCCCCCTTAGTTTCCACCCCTCTGTTTCCTCCCCTCTGATTCCACACCCCTGTTTCAACCCCTACGTTTCCAGACGTCCGTTTCCACTCCTCTTTTTCCAGTCCTATGTTTCCAGACCCCTCTGTTACCACACCTTTGAATCCACCCCTCTGTTTCTACCCCTCAGTTTCCAACCCTCTGTTTCCACCCCACTGATTCCACCCCTCTGTTTCAAACCCTCTGTTTCTTCCACTCAAGTTTCCAACTCTCCGTTTCCACCTCTGTATTTCCACACTGGTTTCCCCACCTCAGCTTCTGCATCTCTGTTTTTACCCCTCTGTTTCAAGACCTATGATTCCAGACCCTGTTTCCAATCCTCTGTTTCAGCCCCTCTGTTTCTACCTCTCAGTTTCAATCCCTCTGATTTCATCCATCTGTTTCCCTACCTTTATTTCCACCCCATTCCCTGTTTCCACGTCTCTGTTTCCACCCCTTTGTTATCCCACCTCAGTTTACCATCCACTGTTTCCACCGCTCTTTTTACACAACTCTGTTTCTGCATCTTTGTTTCCACCCCTCCGTTTCCACCCCTATGTTTCCCGACATCTGTTTCTGCCCCTCCGTTACCACCCCTCTGACTCCACCCCTCTGTTCCCACTCCGGAGTTTCCACACCTCTGTTTACGCTCCACTGTTTCTCCCCCTCTGTTTCCAGCCCTCTGTTTCTACACCTCTGATGCCAGCCCCTGTTTTCAATCCTCTTTTTCAGCCCCTCTGTTTATACCTCTCTGTTTCCGCACCTCTTTCTTCACACCCCTGTATCCCTTCCACTGTTTCCCCTCAACTGTTTCCCTTTCTGTTTTTCTACCTCTGTTTCCATGCCTCTGATTCAACCCATCTGTTTCCCGACCTCTATATCGACCCCTCTGTTTAATCTCTTCTATTTCTACCCCTCTGTTACTATCCCTCTCTTTCCACAACTCAGTTTCCACCCCTCTGATTCCCCACCTCAGTTTCTCCTCCAGTGTTTCTACCTCTCTGTTTCTATCCCTCGGATTCCAATCCTCTGTTTCCACACCACTGTTTCCACCCCTCTGTTTCTAAAACTCTGTTTCTACACATCTGTTTCCAATCCTCTGTTACAGCCCCTCTGTTTCTACCTCTATGCATTCTCACATCTGTTTCCCCAGAACCGATTCCCCTTTCTGTTTCTCCACTTTTGTTTCCACCCCTCTAATTCCACAGCACTGTTTCTAATCATGTTTTCACACCTGTTTCCATCCCACTGTTTCCACTCCTGTGTTTCCATCCCTCTGTTTCCACACCTCTGTTTACCCTCCACTGTTTCTACCCATATGTTATCACCCATCCGACACCACCCCTCAGTTTCCAACACTATGTTTCCGCACCTTTTATCCATATTCTGTATCTCCACATCTGTTTCTCAACCTCTGTTTTAACCCTCTGATGAAAGACCTCATTTTCCAATCCTTTGTTTCAGTCCCTCTGCTTCTACCTCTCTGTTACCACAGCCCTTTGTTCACACTTCGGTATCCCCACCTCCGTTTCCCCCCAGCTCTTCCCCCCTCTCTTTCTCCATATCTGTTTCTACCACTCTGACTCCACCCATTTTTTTCACGACCTTTGTTTCAACCCCATTGTTTCTATCCATTGTTTCCACCCTTGTTTACAATGCTCTATTTCACCACCTCTGTTTCAACTCATTTGTTACTACCCCTCGGTCTCTAATCTTCAGTTTCCCCACCAATGTTACTACCCCTCTGTTTCTAATCCTGTTTCCTCCACTCTATTCCCACTCCTCTGTTTCAACCCATTTGTTTTCCCACCTCCGTTTCTACCTCTTTTATTACACAACTCTGTTTCTCCCCCTCTGTTATCACCCCTCTGACTCCTCCCCTCTGTTTCTACTCCACTGTTTCAACTCCTCTGTTTCTACCCCTATGCTTCCACACCTCCGTTTCACATCAGTTTCCATCCCTCTGAATTTACTGCTCTGTTTCTACCTCTCTATTTCCAAACTCTTTTTTCCACCCCTCTGTTTCCAATCGCTTGTTTTCCCACCTCTGTTTCTAACCCCATGGTCCTACCCCTCTAATTCCACTCCGCTGATTGCTCACCTCTGTAACCCCACCTGGGTTTCCCCCGCTCTGTTCCTCCACCTCTGTTTCGATATCTCTGATACCACTCATCTGTTTCCCGACCATTGTTTCTACCCCTCTGTTTCTACCCCTCTCTTTCCACTCCTCTGTTTCCAGTGCTCTTTTTCCCAACCCTTGTTTCTTCCCCTCTGTTTGACTATTATGTTTCTATTCCACTGTTCCCCCCTTCTGTTTCACCACCTCTGTTTCCCATCCACTCTTTCTTCCTCTCCTTTTCCAAACCTTTATTTAAAATCGCCTATTTCCCCACCTCTATTTCGCCACCTCTGATTCCAGGACTCTGTTTGCACCATTATATTTCCACCCCTCTGTTTCTACCCCACTGTTTCCATCCTTCTCTCCCAATCCTCTGTTTCTCCACCTTTCTTTCAACCCATCCGTTTCCAGCCCTCTGTTTCCCCACTTATATATTTACTCTTCTGTTTCTGCACCTCTGTTTCTTCCTCTCTTTTAATTCCCCTTTGTTTCCACACTAATGTTTCCAATCCTCTTTTCTCGACCTCTGGTTCTAGCCTCTGTTTCTAACCTTCCCTTTCAACCCTTCAGTTTCAACACGTTTCCCCACCGTTGATACCGCTCCACTTTTTCTAGCCCTCTGTTTCCACCCCACAATTTCCATCGCACTGTGACCCGACCTCAGATTCCCCTGCAGTGTTTCTACCCCTGTGTTTCCCCACCTATGTGTTCACGACTCAATTTCTGCACCTCTGCTCCCTCCACTCATTTTCTACCCTCTCTTTCCACCCATCGGTTTCCACCCCTCGGTTTTCCCACCTCTGATTCTAGTCCTCTCTTTAAACCTCACAGCTTCCACCCCTCTGTGTTTCCACACCTCTGTTTATCGTCCTTTGAATCTCCACCTCTGTTTTAACCTCTCTGTTTCCACCCCTCAGTTTCCACCCCTATGATTGAACCCCGCTATTTCCATTGCTCTGTGACCCTACCTCTGTTTCTCCTGCACTGTTTCTATCCCTCTGTTTCAACCCCTCACTTAGTATAAATCTCTTTCCACGCCTCTGTTTCCCCACCTATGTTTTCACCCATCTATTCCTACACCTCTGTTTCCCCTCCACAGTTTCTACCTCTCTGTTTCTACCCCTTTTTTCAACATCTCAGTTACTACCAATCAGTTTCCACTCCTCTATTTCCACACCTATGCTTCCACCCCTCTATTTCTACACCTGTTTCCTTCACTCATTTTCTACCCTATCTTTTCACCCGTCTGTTTCCACCCTTCTGTTTCCACACCTCCGATTCTAGTCCTCCCTTCCCCTACACTGCTTCCACCAATCTGTTTCTACCCTTCTGTTTCCAGCCTACTGTTCCACCCCTTTGTTTCCTCATCTCTGTTTCCACACATTTGTGTACACACCCCTGTTTCTACTCCTCGTTTCCACTCCTCTGTTTCCCCACCTTCCTTTCTTAACATTTGTTTCCATCCTTTTGTTTCCACACCTCTGTTTCCACACCTCTGTTTCCTCAACTTTGTTTCTATTCCCCGGTTTCGAATCCTGTTTCCCCACCTCTGTTTCTAAACCTTTGTTTCCACCACTCTGTTTCCACACCTCTGTTTACTCGACCTCTGCTTCCATCCCTCGGTTTCTACCCCTCTGATTCCACCCATCTCTTTCCGGCCCTCTGTTTCCCATCTCTATTTCCCCTCCGCCGTTTCTACCACTCCGTTTACATAACTCTGTTTCTACCCATCTGTTACCACCCTCCTGACACATCCCTCTGTTTCCACCACTCTTTTTCTCCCCTTCAGTCTCCAAACCTCTCTTACCACCCCGGTGCTTTCACACCTCTGTTTATCGTCCTCGTCTCCCAACCTCTCTTTCAATCCCTCTGTTTCCACCTGTCTATTTCCACCCCTCTGATTTCACCAACCTGATTCCCCACCTCTGTTCCAACCTCTCTATTTCTACCTCTCTTTTTCCAGATATCTTTTTCACACCTGTTTCCATCGCCTGTTTCCCAACCTCTGTTTCTCTCCCTCTGATTCTACACATCTGTTTCCATCTCTCTGATTCCACGCCTCTTTATCCTCGTAACGTGGGTGTGGAGCCGTGACCCGAGTAACACTCAGATTGGACAGAATTGTCACAGGGCGCTGTGTTTGAAACATGGGATTTCCCCCCAACGTGGGCAGAGTGTCAGTAACACACTGCCCTGGTAACCGGTCATTTTGGCCCACGAGTCGGTGCCGCCCAATTAACCTACGAACGGTGGGCGGAAACTGGTGTCACCGTGGGAAATAAAAGGAGACATCGGGAGAACGTTCGAATCCTTTCATACACGACGAGATTCGAAATCTGGTCACGATCATTGGCGCTGTATAATCTCGTTGCCCTAACTGCTGTATCAAAGCAGCCGCCTTTGTGTATCACTCCTGTTTCCTGCATAAATGGTTTTGAATTATATTTATTTATCCCTTTGGACTCATAGGGGTTTTCAGTGACGACCAACAAGCTCATCTACTTCGCGTCTCCGTTTTCCGGGACTGGTTATTCACCCAAGCAGCTACCGCTTCGAACTGGTGTACGTGCTGTCGTTTACCCAGGGGCCTTGTCTGGAGTAGATATCATGAAAGGTTAGAAATGACCAGCATGAAAACGTTAAACCTGAATATCGAAATCAACCGAACCAGCTTTCTTATTAGTGCCTCTGAACGCATGCCACACAAGGATAATTTTCATAATTCCCTTCAAAGAACATTACAAACATTAATATATATTCCCCTGATGTGCAAAATCAGTTACACAGCTGCACTCGGATTAAACAAAATCTCTGAAATTGTTGTTCAGTGGGTTGTTTCTTGCAACACAGACTCCTGGTCTCAGCAGACTTGGCTTCACTTATATAAGAGTGGGTGAAATACCTCAGCAGTACCGCCGATCGCTGCTTCACAAGGGTCATGGGCTATCCAGCCATTTACCATATAACCAGGATTTACTACCCGCTACTTGTCGCGGTTGGAATCCCTGGTAAGATACTGGGGTTGGATCCGTGTGGTTCGGTTTAAGTTACTCTTGCCCTTGTCCACATCTCGCCAGGACACCCAGCACAGATGCTGCCTCGTGGGTTCTGACTTTATTCCATGATGGTTGAGTTTCTTCTGCAGGTTTACGCATTGTCCAATTTCTCTTAATTTTAATTGTATTTTATTCGGTTTGGGTCCTGTTCATATTTACAATCACAGTGGTAAAATTGGTGTACATATTAACATCGTTCCCACATTTACTTTGATG
The DNA here is from genome assembly GCF_036971445.1 of Narcine bancroftii. Classification (NCBI taxonomy): domain Eukaryota; kingdom Metazoa; phylum Chordata; class Chondrichthyes; order Torpediniformes; family Narcinidae; genus Narcine; species Narcine bancroftii. The sequence goes on from NC_091473.1 coordinate 185,943,332, forward strand.
CAGTTTCCATCGCATTACTGACAATTTATTTTTATATCCAGGTGCCCTTTGATAACGATCAAATATTTAACAACAGCAAGACGATATTTACTGCCTAATTTCCGCCCATCAGAGCGATATAGGGCGGATCGGTCCGCGCACTGCTTTTACAGAGCCAGCGATAGCGGCCGGGGGGTTCGAATCCCGCGCTGTCTGTATGTTCTCCCCGTGTCTGGGCGGGTTTTTCCCGGGGCTCAGGTTTCTTTCGACTGTTCAGAACGCATCGGGGTTGTAAGTTAATTGCCCGTAAATTCAGCGGCACGGCCTGCAGGACAAAATGGCCACTTGCAGCAATTATGTTTATTTGCTTTTAAAATTACATAAAACTCTCATGTATCCGTATTAGCACCTCTATAATTCGAAGATGAACCTGAGATCTCACCTCCAATTCCGTTCTTCGACCTTTATGCAGCTTCGTGTATCTTTGTTTCCATTTGGTAAATTCGTTGTTCCCAAAGGAACAGACGCACTGAGAACACGTTTTGTCTCACCATTCAGCCTCCCCTCAGCACTTTCGGTGAGTGTGGGGTGTGTTGCAGTCCATTACTCTGATCCTCAACCATCCTCGTCCGACGGGATGTCGGAGAAATGACAACGTTTTCGGGCACACAAATAAAGTGAAAAGGATCCGGGTTCGCACGGTTGAACTAACTAGTTTTTTGTGCATTTACAGTTAATTTAATTGCGATTGTGATTCTGTGGCGGAGGAATTGTGGTCTGTCACGTTGCATAACTCACTACCTCATCGGAATGGCGATCGCTGATTTAATGTGTGTGGTCACCGGGGTTTTGCTGGAGCAATCTAATAACATATACATTTTTGCTCCGTATTTGCTCTTCACTCCAATCTGCACGCTGACCCTTGTCCTGAGGTTTGTAGCAATGGACTGTTCTGTCTGGTTGACGGTGGCTTTCACGTTCGATCGCTACGTCGCAATTTGTGGTGTGAGATTTCGGGAACGGTATTGCACCAAGCGAACGGCCACGGTTGTGATGGTAATTGTGACAATATGGGGTTGTATGAGGTACGTTCCCTACGCCTTCGCAATAAAACCTTTGGTCCTCATTGACAACTTGCCGTGGCGCTGCGTTACCAAAGCTGAATATTCGACCTCATCCTTCTGGAGAATATACACGCTCTTCATCAGCGTCACAACACCTTTAGTGCCAATTGGCCTCATTGTATTGTTCAACGCTTTAACCGTCCGTCATGTCGTCGCGGCAAATGAAATACGTCGGGGTATCCGGAAAAGCATTGTGAAGGAGACGGATTTGGAGGCGGTAAACCGCAGAAAGTCAATGAATTTGTTGTACTTTCTCTCCGCCAATTTTATTTTGTTGTGGATCCCCTATGTCGTGTTTCAGTCAAAATGGCAAACTCAAAATTATTTTTACACTGACAGATATCTAAATAACCCGACATATATTCTGCAGCAATGTGCATTCATGTTGCAATTTCTCAGTACCTGCACCAACACCTGTATCTACACCTTGTCCCAAAGGAGATTCAGGGAGGAGCTGAAGATGGTGGTGAAACATCTCTTTACATGAAGGGGATGGCGTTGTATGTCAATCCTCCATTTAGTGCTCAAATAAATCTTACAATTGATCTGTAGATTTTGAAGGAATATAAGCCGATGTTGTCATGTGGGACACATACATAAATATTTCAAGCTCATTTAGTCACGTTATTGGACTTAAGTTTGCAACCGAAGTTCCGTTGGTGTGTATGTATGTATTTTTTATCTCTCTATCTTTTTCGAACCCTCCCTTCCTCCCTTCCTTCTTCAGTCGAACGTGATTGACCATGGGTACTACGCCATTGGTAGACACTGGAGTGTTGAACAAGGACGACTGTGACTATTGAGGTCACAGAAAATTAATGTGTGTGTGTGTGTGTGTGTGTGTGTGTGTGTGTGTGTGTGTGTGTGTGTGTGTGTGTGTGTGTGTGTGTGTGTGTGTGTGTGTGTGTGTGTGTGAGTACATATTGTTACAAGATCAAACAGCAACCACAAAGAAGCCATATCACACAGGGGTAAAGATTAATAATTATTTAATTAATAAGAAATTCAACTTGAAACTTTTATTCAAAATCCCCTCTTTTATATCAATGCCCACTGGGTACTATGCAAATTTTTATAACGGTGTAAAAACTAATAAATATCCCAGCCTAAATATAACATATGGTATTAAAGTCTAGGTTATATTTCCAACCAGCCCACAGAAATACATAGACACAAAATAAACACAAAACACACAGGATTCACAAAACTTTCATCTCAACTGAAGCAAATATCATTTACTAAATTCAGTTTGTTTGGTAAACTGAAGCCGAATGTTCTTTGAGAGAGAGAGCACAACATTCGAAGTTGTCTTGTGTTGCTTGCAGAGAGAGGAATCGATGATCTGGTCCGGATCCTTCTAGCTGCCTTCGGAACGTTCATTTCCTTATGAAATGCCTCCTTCCACTCCACATCGCACAAGTCGTGTTTTATCGTCCAAGTCCAGAAATGTTTAGATCATTTTCTGCACATGCTCAGTCCGTCACCCACACTCTCAACAGTTCATCTTCACCTTGGCTCTCTCAGGAAAACTGTCAATTTTTAACATAAAACCACACCACACATAGGCCAATACACAACTCAGAATTCTCTATCAATATACATGCATTATCTCTATATATATATATATATATATATATATATATATATTTATATATATATATATATTTATATATATATATATATTTATATATATATATATATATATATATATATATATGCATCAAATCATTACATTGTTGGTATTCGGATCATATGTGTGGGCAATGAGCCATAACATTACAGCACAGAAACAGGCCGTTCGGCGCTTCTAGACTGTGCTGAATTATTATTCTGCCTAGTCCCACTGAACTGCACACAGTCCATAGCCCTCCATAGCCCTCCCATACATGTACCTGTCAAAAGTCTGTCCAAATTTTAAAACGGACTCTTCATTTTCCACTACAGCTGGAAGCTAGTCCCACACTCCCACTAGACTCTGTGTGAAGAAGTTCCCCCTCATGTTTTTTCTTTCACCCTGTCACACGTGTCCTCTGCCCTGAATCTCATATATAGTGAAACTGGGAAAACTAAAGCGGAAAGTGAGAAACTGCTGTTTAAGAGAGTGATTTCCACAGACTAATGTCATAAATTGAGTATTTATTTTGAAATTTTTATTTAAATGTTTTACAAAATCTTACTTCCCTCCTTCCCTCCCCCACCGACCTATCCCACCCTCTACAACCATCCCCCACCTCGGTGCATTTTTAAAGAAAAACACAATAATATCATGTTATAACAGGTTGTTGTACGGTGTGCCATCCATTTACATCTCTCATCACTTATAAAACTTTTACCTAACATTGAAACCCATACATTTCAAATATAAACCCCACATTTTAACAAAAAAGGTTAATTATTCCGTAAATTATACGTTATATTTCCAAATAAATACATGACTGAGTTTCATTATGCCAACTTTATATACTCAATTCAACATCATTGTTGCAAGTTTCAACTAAACATCTTCTCGCCCACGCCAATCCTAGGCGTATAAATGCAATTTGGTATATTTGTCGTAATTGTGTTCATATATCCCACTCAACATACCCATGGATCAACATATAAATCTACTTTGAATAAATCTCGCAAAAATGTAATTACTTTTCCCCAAAAAAGGCTTCACCTTTGTATATTCCCACACTGAATGTAAAAAAGTACCTGTCTGATCACCCCACCGAAAACATAAATCTGACACTCTAAATCCATATTTTTTCAATTTTACAGGAGTAAAATATAACTTATGAAAAAATATAATTAACTAACTATATTGTCGACTAATTAATTTTGGAACGCTATTCAGGCACATATCTTACCACTTGTCCACAGAGATAGGAATAGATAGGTCCTTTTCTCATTTATCCTTTATTTTATATATATCTAACTTTTCATCTTTTCCTGTAATAACAAGTACATTTCTGAAATAAATCCCTTTTTACCCTTATCAACAATTAATCTCTCAATTTTCTTTTGACCAGGTAATATTAACTCTCCACGGTAGCTTTCCAATAACCGATTTCGTACTTAATAATAAGTGAATAAAGTGTTTTGTAATATACCAAATTTCTCTCTGTCAATTAAACGATAGAAACAAACATACTTCAAAGCAATCCTCCACTAATATTTTTACTTTTGATTCCCAAACTTTCAAATAAGGATTATTCAAAGAAAATGAAATGGTCTGATTCTGATATATCGGTGTCTGAACTGTAATTTTACCTCTCTATCCTATCAGTTGATTCCAGTTCTCCCATAGCCCCATCAACTATTTCAACACTGGCAGTTTATACTGTTGTAAAAGCTATGGATTCCATTTATATATAAAATGATGTACAGTTATTTCTTCTATTTGATCCATCTCCACCTTCGCCCATAGCCGAAGTTCATCAATATCAAACAGTCATAAATGCCGTCTTTAACAAGCGTTCAGGCACAATCGCCTCGTCTCTCCCGTTTCGACGTGTTTGTTGCACGTACCGTGTAGAGTCCACTCCTCCACTCGCTCTACATCCATGACTTGTGACCAGGTGCGATTCAAATGCAAGCTGCAAATTTGCCGACGACGCCACGGTTGTCTGCAGGATCATAAACAGCGACGAAGAAACCAAGAAGACTATGGTGAAAACATACAGAGATGCTGGAGGAACCCAGCCGGTCTCGCAGCGACCATTTGTGTTTCTATATATATTGCGAATGTTTCCTGAGACCTTCCTCCAGCATTTATGTGTTTTCGAAAAGGCTCGATGAACCAGATGTCCCACTCATGCTTTTATTTTGTATGTGTTTGTAATTTCATGAAGGCTGGAACACATTGATAAAATATTGCATGTTCTTTGATCTTGTTTGGGATAGGGGACGGAAGGTAAGTGGAGACAAACTGCAGTCAACAAGAATAAGGAAATACCCCAAATTGGGTGCGGCCCACATTTCACCAAGGAAACTCCTGACAAAGGCCTTGGTGGGACAGAAAACAAAGTGCTCAGTATTCGGAATGAGCATCGGTTACTCCACTGTTTGGGCGGGGGACATTAGAGCTGGCGGCCAGTCAAAGGCACCTGCAGTTACGGTGCAGAGCGGGGTGGACAGCTCCCGACCGCAGAGTTTAAAATGTCCCTCGCAGCAGCTCCTCGAGGATTCGTGGATTGAACCAGGTGTAAGTGTAGGAGCAGCGGCGAGGAAATGTCGCCGAAAGCATCTGATGAAGTCGGGAAGTCACTGAGAACTAAACCAGAGGTGGGATTTCTTATATAATAGGTGAATAGATATATGAGAAGTTAGGGAAAGTGGACAAGGCGTGAATGCGGTGAGACTTAATGAGAAGTGACGTGAATGTGGATCAGTGACCCGAGTAAACCACAGATTGGTCAGAATTGTTACAGGGAGCTGAGTTCAAGACATGGGATTTCCCACCAACGTGGGCGAAGCGTCAGTGACACATTGCCCCGGTAACCGGCCATTTCGGCCCACGATTCCGTGGTGACTAATTAACGTATGTCCCCGCTATTTTGCGAACGGTGGGAGGAAATCAGAGTCCCCGGGGAAAACCAACGTAAACACGGGAAGAACGTACAAATCCTGACAGACAGCGCGAGTTTCGAATCCTGGTCCCGTTTCGAATCATGAATTCAAGCTCATCTACTCCGCGACCCCGTTTTCCGGGACAGGTTATTCACCAAAGCATCTGCTGCTTCGAACTATTGTTCATGCTGTCGTTTACCCAGTGGCCCAGTCCGTAGTAGAAATTATGAAAGGTTAGAAATGGCCGGAATCTAAAGGGTTAAACCTGATTGTCGTAATCGAGGATAAAGTTGAACCGAACCAACTTTCTTATTGGTTCCACTGAACGCTCGCCACACCAGCAGATTTTTTATAATTCCCTTCGAGGAACATTACAAGCATTTCTATTTATTTCCCTGTTGCGCGAATTCAGCTACATGGCTGTAGTCGGATTAAAAATAAATCTCTCAAATTGTTGTTCAGTCAGTGTTTCTGTCGTGACGAACTCCTGGTCAAGGCGGACTTTACGTGTTTTGTATAAAAGTAGGTTAAACGCCTCATCGTTACCGCCGATCGCTGCTTCACCAGGATCATGGGCTATCCAGCCATTGGCCATATCGCCAGGATTTACCACCGTGTACATCTCGCGGTTGGAATCCCTTGTAAGACACTGGTGTTGTCTCGGAGGGGTTCGGTTCTAAGTTGCTTTTGTTCTTGTCCACAACTCGCCTGGACACCCCGCACAGATGCTGCCTCGCGGGCTGAGACTTTAATCCCCAATAATTCCGTTTCCTCTGCACTTTTATGCATTGTTTGATTTCTCTTAAGTGTGACTGTATTTAATCTGTTTTGGGGACCTGTTCATTTTTATAATCACATCGGTCAAATCGGTGCCCATATTAAAATCTTTCCCACATTTACTTTGATGCAGTTTCCATCGCATTACTGACTCCTTTGTTTATATACAGGAGCTCTTTGATACGATCAATATCAATATTTTAAACGACTTGACAATCTTTACTGCCCAGTTTCCGCCCCACTGAAAGATATTGGGCGGCCCGCGACGCGCACCGCCTTTACAATGCTAGCGATAGGGGGACGGGGGTTCGTACCCCGCGCTGTCTGGGCGGGTTTTTCACGGAGACTCCGGTTGCTTTCCACTGTTCAAACCGAACAGGGATGTAGGTTAATTGCCCATACATTGGGCGGCACGGACTGGAGGACAGAATGAGATGTTAGAGCAAGTATGTCTAAATATTTTTTTAAAAAATAAATCACTCTTGTATCCGTATAAACGCCCCAGCAATTGGAAGGAGATCCTGAGTTCCCACCTCCAATCGACATTGATGCAGGTTTGTGTATTTTTGTTTCCATTTGATAAATACCTTCTTCCCAAAGAAACAGACGCTGTCGGAGCACATTTTAGTCTCCCCATTCATACTCCCCAAGCACTTTCCGTTCCAGTCACACACCTGGTCTCGATGACTGAGGTGATCCGCCCTTCACCGACAAGGAATCCAGAGTCTCCGATCTAAACCGCTCTCAGATCGAATTCCGGTCCGCGGTTGTCATCCATCGGGGGTTTGGGTGAAGTGGTGGGGGGTGGTAGGGGAAAAGGGAAAGAGAAAGGGTTGGAGAGGCCGGATCTGCTGCGTTCCCACTCTATGATGTCATCCATCCTCGTCCGACAGAGGGACGGAGAACTGACAACTCTTTTGGGCACAAATATCAGATGAAAATGATCCGTGTTGGCGCGGTTGAACTGACAATTATTTTCAATCTTTACAGTTAATTTAATTGCGATTGTGATTGCGATTGCAATTGCGCAGGAATTGTGGCCTGTCACGGTGCCTCACTCGCTACCTCGTCGGAATGGCGATGGCTGATTTCATGTGTATAGTAATAGGGGTGTTGCTGGACAAGGTGAATAACGTCTAAATTTATGCTCCGTATTTGCTCTACACTCCAATCTGCACGCTGACCCTGTCCTGAGGTTTGGATCCATGGACTGTTCCGTCTTGTTGACAGTGGCGTTCACGTTCGATCGCTACGTCGCAATTTGTGGTGTGAGATTTCGGGAACGGTATTGCACCAAGCGAACGGCCACGGTTGTGATGGTAATTGTGACAATATGGGGTTGTATGAGGTACGTTCCCTACGCCTTCGCAATAAAACCTTTGGTCCTCATTGACAACTTGCCGTGGCGCTGCGTTACCAAAGCTGAATATTCGACCTCATCCTTCTGGAGAATATACACGCTCTTCATCAGCGTCACAACACCTTTAGTGCCAATTGGCCTCATTGTATTGTTCAACGCTTTAACCGTCCGTCATGTCGTCGCGGCAAATGAAATACGTCGGGGTATCCGGAAAAGCATTGTGAAGGAGACGGATTTGGAGGCGGTAAACCGCAGAAAGTCAATGAATTTGTTGTACTTTCTCTCCGCCAATTTTATTTTGTTGTGGATCCCCTATGTCGTGTTTCAGTCAAAATGGCAAACTCAAAATTATTTTTACACTGACAGATATCTAAATAACCCGACATATATTCTGCAGCAATGTGCATTCATGTTGCAATTTCTCAGTACCTGCACCAACACCTGTATCTACACCTTGTCCCAAAGGAGATTCAGGGAGGAGCTGAAGATGGTGGTGAAACATCTCTTTACATGAAGGGGATGGCGTTGTATGTCAATCCTCCATTTAGTGCTCAAATAAATCTTACAATTGATCTGTAGATTTTGAAGGAATATAAGCCGATGTTGTCATGTGGGACACATACATAAATATTTCAAGCTCATTTAGTCACGTTATTGGACTTAAGTTTGCAACCGAAGTTCCGTTGGTGTGTATGTATGTATTTTTTATCTCTCTATCTTTTTCGAACCCTCCCTTCCTCCCTTCCTTCTTCAGTCGAACGTGATTGACCATGGGTACTACGCCATTGGTAGACACTGGAGTGTTGAACAAGGACGACTGTGACTATTGAGGTCACAGAAAATTAATGTGTGTGTGTGTGTGTGTGTGTGTGTGTGTGTGTGTGTGTGTGTGTGTGTGTGTGTGTGTGTGTGTGTGTGTGTGTGTGTGTGTGTGTGTGTGTGAGTACATATTGTTACAAGATCAAACAGCAACCACAAAGAAGCCATATCACACAGGGGTAAAGATTAATAATTATTTAATTAATAAGAAATTCAACTTGAAACTTTTATTCAAAATCCCCTCTTTTATATCAATGCCCACTGGGTACTATGCAAATTTTTATAACGGTGTAAAAACTAATAAATATCCCAGCCTAAATATAACATATGGTATTAAAGTCTAGGTTATATTTCCAACCAGCCCACAGAAATACATAGACACAAAATAAACACAAAACACACAGGATTCACAAAACTTTCATCTCAACTGAAGCAAATATCATTTACTAAATTCAGTTTGTTTGGTAAACTGAAGCCGAATGTTCTTTGAGAGAGAGAGCACAACATTCGAAGTTGTCTTGTGTTGCTTGCAGAGAGAGGAATCGATGATCTGGTCCGGATCCTTCTAGCTGCCTTCGGAACGTTCATTTCCTTATGAAATGCCTCCTTCCACTCCACATCGCACAAGTCGTGTTTTATCGTCCAAGTCCAGAAATGTTTAGATCATTTTCTGCACATGCTCAGTCCGTCACCCACACTCTCAACAGTTCATCTTCACCTTGGCTCTCTCAGGAAAACTGTCAATTTTTAACATAAAACCACACCACACATAGGCCAATACACAACTCAGAATTCTCTATCAATATACATGCATTATCTCTATATATATATATATATATATATATATATATATATATTTATATATATATATATATTTATATATATATATATATTTATATATATATTTATATATATATATATATATATGCATCAAATCATTACATTGTTGGTATTCGGATCATATGTGTGGGCAATGAGCCATAACATTACAGCACAGAAACAGGCCGTTCGGCGCTTCTAGACTGTGCTGAATTATTATTCTGCCTAGTCCCACTGAACTGCACACAGTCCATAGCCCTCCATAGCCCTCCCATACATGTACCTGTCAAAAGTCTGTCCAAATTTTAAAACGGACTCTTCATTTTCCACTACAGCTGGAAGCTAGTCCCACACTCCCACTAGACTCTGTGTGAAGAAGTTCCCCCTCATGTTTTTTCTTTCACCCTGTCACACGTGTCCTCTGCCCTGAATCTCATATATAGTGAAACTGGGAAAACTAAAGCGGAAAGTGAGAAACTGCTGTTTAAGAGAGTGATTTCCACAGACTAATGTCATAAATTGAGTATTTATTTTGAAATTTTTATTTAAATGTTTTACAAAATCTTACTTCCCTCCTTCCCTCCCCCACCGACCTATCCCACCCTCTACAACCATCCCCCACCTCGGTGCATTTTTAAAGAAAAACACAATAATATCATGTTATAACAGGTTGTTGTACGGTGTGCCATCCATTTACATCTCTCATCACTTATAAAACTTTTACCTAACATTGAAACCCATACATTTCAAATATAAACCCCACATTTTAACAAAAAAGGTTAATTATTCCGTAAATTATACGTTATATTTCCAAATAAATACATGACTGAGTTTCATTATGCCAACTTTATATACTCAATTCAACATCATTGTTGCAAGTTTCAACTAAACATCTTCTCGCCCACGCCAATCCTAGGCGTATAAATGCAATTTGGTATATTTGTCGTAATTGTGTTCATATATCCCACTCAACATACCCATGGATCAACATATAAATCTACTTTGAATAAATCTCGCAAAAATGTAATTACTTTTCCCCAAAAAAGGCTTCACCTTTGTATATTCCCACACTGAATGTAAAAAAGTACCTGTCTGATCACCCCACCGAAAACATAAATCTGACACTCTAAATCCATATTTTTTCAATTTTACAGGAGTAAAATATAACTTATGAAAAAATATAATTAACTAACTATATTGTCGACTAATTAATTTTGGAACGCTATTCAGGCACATATCTTACCACTTGTCCACAGAGATAGGAATAGATAGGTCCTTTTCTCATTTATCCTTTATTTTATATATATCTAACTTTTCATCTTTTCCTGTAATAACAAGTACATTTCTGAAATAAATCCCTTTTTACCCTTATCAACAATTAATCTCTCAATTTTCTTTTGACCAGGTAATATTAACTCTCCACGGTAGCTTTCCAATAACCGATTTCGTACTTAATAATAAGTGAATAAAGTGTTTTGTAATATACCAAATTTCTCTCTGTCAATTAAACGATAGAAACAAACATACTTCAAAGCAATCCTCCACTAATATTTTTACTTTTGATTCCCAAACTTTCAAATAAGGATTATTCAAAGAAAATGAAATGGTCTGATTCTGATATATCGGTGTCTGAACTGTAATTTTACCTCTCTATCCTATCAGTTGATTCCAGTTCTCCCATAGCCCCATCAACTATTTCAACACTGGCAGTTTATACTGTTGTAAAAGCTATGGATTCCATTTATATATAAAATGATGTACAGTTATTTCTTCTATTTGATCCATCTCCACCTTCGCCCATAGCCGAAGTTCATCAATATCAAACAGTCATAAATGCCGTCTTTAACAAGCGTTCAGGCACAATCGCCTCGTCTCTCCCGTTTCGACGTGTTTGTTGCACGTACCGTGTAGAGTCCACTCCTCCACTCGCTCTACATCCATGACTTGTGACCAGGTGCGATTCAAATGCAAGCTGCAAATTTGCCGACGACGCCACGGTTGTCTGCAGGATCATAAACAGCGACGAAGAAACCAAGAAGACTATGGTGAAAACATACAGAGATGCTGGAGGAACCCAGCCGGTCTCGCAGCGACCATTTGTGTTTCTATATATATTGCGAATGTTTCCTGAGACCTTCCTCCAGCATTTATGTGTTTTCGAAAAGGCTCGATGAACCAGATGTCCCACTCATGCTTTTATTTTGTATGTGTTTGTAATTTCATGAAGGCTGGAACACATTGATAAAATATTGCATGTTCTTTGATCTTGTTTGGGATAGGGGACGGAAGGTAAGTGGAGACAAACTGCAGTCAACAAGAATAAGGAAATACCCCAAATTGGGTGCGGCCCACATTTCACCAAGGAAACTCCTGACAAAGGCCTTGGTGGGACAGAAAACAAAGTGCTCAGTATTCGGAATGAGCATCGGTTACTCCACTGTTTGGGCGGGGGACATTAGAGCTGGCGGCCAGTCAAAGGCACCTGCAGTTACGGTGCAGAGCGGGGTGGACAGCTCCCGACCGCAGAGTTTAAAATGTCCCTCGCAGCAGCTCCTCGAGGATTCGTGGATTGAACCAGGTGTAAGTGTAGGAGCAGCGGCGAGGAAATGTCGCCGAAAGCATCTGATGAAGTCGGGAAGTCACTGAGAACTAAACCAGAGGTGGGATTTCTTATATAATAGGTGAATAGATATATGAGAAGTTAGGGAAAGTGGACAAGGCGTGAATGCGGTGAGACTTAATGAGAAGTGACGTGAATGTGGATCAGTGACCCGAGTAAACCACAGATTGGTCAGAATTGTTACAGGGAGCTGAGTTCAAGACATGGGATTTCCCACCAACGTGGGCGAAGCGTCAGTGACACATTGCCCCGGTAACCGGCCATTTCGGCCCACGATTCCGTGGTGACTAATTAACGTATGTCCCCGCTATTTTGCGAACGGTGGGAGGAAATCAGAGTCCCCGGGGAAAACCAACGTAAACACGGGAAGAACGTACAAATCCTGACAGACAGCGCGAGTTTCGAATCCTGGTCCCGTTTCGAATCATGAATTCAAGCTCATCTACTCCGCGACCCCGTTTTCCGGGACAGGTTATTCACCAAAGCATCTGCTGCTTCGAACTATTGTTCATGCTGTCGTTTACCCAGTGGCCCAGTCCGTAGTAGAAATTATGAAAGGTTAGAAATGGCCGGAATCTAAAGGGTTAAACCTGATTGTCGTAATCGAGGATAAAGTTGAACCGAACCAACTTTCTTATTGGTTCCACTGAACGCTCGCCACACCAGCAGATTTTTTATAATTCCCTTCGAGGAACATTACAAGCATTTCTATTTATTTCCCTGTTGCGCGAATTCAGCTACATGGCTGTAGTCGGATTAAAAATAAATCTCTCAAATTGTTGTTCAGTCAGTGTTTCTGTCGTGACGAACTCCTGGTCAAGGCGGACTTTACGTGTTTTGTATAAAAGTAGGTTAAACGCCTCATCGTTACCGCCGATCGCTGCTTCACCAGGATCATGGGCTATCCAGCCATTGGCCATATCGCCAGGATTTACCACCGTGTACATCTCGCGGTTGGAATCCCTTGTAAGACACTGGTGTTGTCTCGGAGGGGTTCGGTTCTAAGTTGCTTTTGTTCTTGTCCACAACTCGCCTGGACACCCCGCACAGATGCTGCCTCGCGGGCTGAGACTTTAATCCCCAATAATTCCGTTTCCTCTGCACTTTTATGCATTGTTTGATTTCTCTTAAGTGTGACTGTATTTAATCTGTTTTGGGGACCTGTTCATTTTTATAATCACATCGGTCAAATCGGTGCCCATATTAAAATCTTTCCCACATTTACTTTGATGCAGTTTCCATCGCATTACTGACTCCTTTGTTTATATACAGGAGCTCTTTGATACGATCAATATCAATATTTTAAACGACTTGACAATCTTTACTGCCCAGTTTCCGCCCCACTGAAAGATATTGGGCGGCCCGCGACGCGCACCGCCTTTACAATGCTAGCGATAGGGGGACGGGGGTTCGTACCCCGCGCTGTCTGGGCGGGTTTTTCACGGAGACTCCGGTTGCTTTCCACTGTTCAAACCGAACAGGGATGTAGGTTAATTGCCCATACATTGGGCGGCACGGACTGGAGGACAGAATGAGATGTTAGAGCAAGTATGTCTAAATATTTTTTTAAAAAATAAATCACTCTTGTATCCGTATAAACGCCCCAGCAATTGGAAGGAGATCCTGAGTTCCCACCTCCAATCGACATTGATGCAGGTTTGTGTATTTTTGTTTCCATTTGATAAATACCTTCTTCCCAAAGAAACAGACGCTGTCGGAGCACATTTTAGTCTCCCCATTCATACTCCCCAAGCACTTTCCGTTCCAGTCACACACCTGGTCTCGATGACTGAGGTGATCCGCCCTTCACCGACAAGGAATCCAGAGTCTCCGATCTAAACCGCTCTCAGATCGAATTCCGGTCCGCGGTTGTCATCCATCGGGGGTTTGGGTGAAGTGGTGGGGGGTGGTAGGGGAAAAGGGAAAGAGAAAGGGTTGGAGAGGCCGGATCTGCTGCGTTCCCACTCTATGATGTCATCCATCCTCGTCCGACAGAGGGACGGAGAACTGACAACTCTTTTGGGCACAAATATCAGATGAAAATGATCCGTGTTGGCGCGGTTGAACTGACAATTATTTTCAATCTTTACAGTTAATTTAATTGCGATTGTGATTGCGATTGCAATTGCGCAGGAATTGTGGCCAGTCACGGTGCCTCACTCGCTACCTCGTCGGAATGGCGATGGCTGATTTCATGTGTATAGTAATAGGGGTGTTGCTGGACAAGGTGAATAACGTCTAAATTTATGCTCCGTATTTGCTCTACACTCCAATCTGCACGCTGACCCTGTCCTGAGGTTTGGATCCATGGACTGTTCCGTCTTGTTGACAGTGGCGTTCACGTTCGATCGCTAAGTCGCAGTTTGTGGGGTGAGGCCGCGGGAATGTTATTGCACCGACCGAACAGCCACATTTGTGATGGTAATTGTGACATGTGGGGCTGTGTGAGGTATATTCCCTTCGCCTTCGCCAGAAAACCTCTGGTCCCCATTGTGCACTTGCCATGGCGCTGCGAGTCCAAAGCTGAATATTCGACCTCATCCTTCTGGAGAATATACACGGTCTTCATCAGCGTCACCACATCGTTATTGTCAATCGGCCTCATTGTATTGTTTACTGCTTTAAACCGTCCCTCATCTTGTCGCGACAAATAAAATAAGTCGGGGTCTCCGAAAAAAAAAATGGGAAGGAGAAGGATCCTGAGGCGGGAAACTGCAGAAAGTAAATGGTTTTGATGTTTTCTCTCTCTCTCCCCCCGCCAATTTTACTTTGTTTCGATCCACTATATCGTGCTTCACTCAAAATGGCAAACTCATGATTACTTTTACACGGATAGATATCGAAATAACCCGACATATATTCTGCAGCAATGTTCATACATGTTTCAATTTCTCAGTACATGTACTAACACGTGTATCTACACGTGTCCCAGAGAGGATTCAGGGTGGAGCTGAATGTTGAGGTGAAATATTTCTTTACATGAAGGGGATGGCGTTGTATGTGAATCTTCTGTTTACTGCTCAAATAAATCTTCCAAATGATCTACAGATTTTGAAGGAATATAAACCGTTGTTGCCACCTGTGACTCAGACGTCATTATTCCAACCGCATTTATCACTTTACTGCAGTTAAATTTAGAAACGAAGTTTAAGTGATGTGTATGTATGTATTTTTCTCTCTCTCTCCAGCCCTCCCTCCCTCCCTCAGCCGGTCGTGATTAACCATGGGGACTACGCCGCTGGAAGTCACTGGATTATTGAACAAGGGAGAATGTGGCTCTTGAGGTCACAGAAAATTAATGTGTGTGTGTGTGTGTGTGTGTGTGTGTGTGTGTGTGTGTGTGTGTGTGTGTGTGTGTGTGTGTGTGTGTGTGTGTATACATATAAATAAATATGGAGTGTATATATATCTATATCTATATAAATATAAATCTATATATAAATATGTAAGTATGCACCAAATCATTGCATTGTTGAAACATACGTGTAGGCAAAGGACCACAACATTACAGCACAGAAAGAGACCCTTCGACCTTTCTAGTATGTGCTGCACAATTATTCTGCCTAGTCCCACTGCCATACACCCAGTCTATAGCCCTCCATACACCTCCCATGCATGTACAGGTCTAAAGTCTATCTAACAGTTAAAACTGACTCAGCATTTTCACTACAACTGGCAGCTCGTTCCCCAATCCCACTACACTTTTTGTGAAGTGGTTCCCTCTCAGTTTGCTTCTTTCACCATTTCACCCGTTATCTCTGCTCTGAATCTCATATTGTGTGCAGCTGGGAAAACCAAAGCGGGTACTGAGAAACTGCTGTCAAAGAGTGTGATTCCCACAATCTAATGTCCTAAATCGCGTCTTTACCAAGAGTTTGGGGCACAATCACCTGGTCGCTCATGCTTCGCAGTGTTTGTTGCACCTACAGTGTAGAGCCAACTATCCAGCATTTATGTGGTATGGAGCAGGCTCGATGAACCAGATGTCCCACTTATGCTCTTATTTCGTATGTGTGTGTGATTTCATGAAGGCTGGAACACATTGATAAATTATTCCACATTACTTGGCCTTGTTTTGGATGGGGAACGGAAGGAAATTGGAGGCAACTTGCATTCAGCAGGAATGACCAAATAACCCAAATTGAGTGCATCGCAAATTTCACCAAGGAAACTCCCGACAAAGGTCTTGGCGGGACAGGAGACATCGTGCTCAGGCTTCGGAATGAGCATCAGAGTTTCCCCAATTTGGACGGGGGTCATTACACCAGGCGGCCAGTCAAAGGCACCTGCAGATACGGGGCAGAGCGGGGAGGAGAGCGCACCTCCACAGAGTTCCAAATGTCTCTCGCACCAGATCCTCGAGGATTCATGGATGGAAGCAGGTGAAAGTGTGGGAGCAGCGGCGAGGAAATATCACCGAAAGCATATGAAGCAGAAGGGGAGTCACTGCGAACTAAACCAGAGTTGGGATTTGTATGTAACAAGTGAATATATATATAAGAATTAGGGGCAAGTAGACGAGTCGTGAAGTGCGTGAGACTCAGTGAGAAGTGACGTGAGTGTGGAGCCATCACCCTAGTAACCCACAGATTCGTCAGAATTGTTACATGGAGCTGTGTTCTAGACGGGATTTCCCTCCAACAAGGGCAGACCGTCAGTAACATATTTCGTCGGTAACCGGCCATTTCGGCCCACGAGTTAGTGTCGCCCAATTAACATACGCCACCGAATATGTTGCCAACTGTGAGAGGAAACCGGAGACCCCGGGGTAAACCCTCATAGACAAGGAGAGAATGTACGAACCCTAACAGACAACGCGAGATGCGAAACAGTTCCTGAACACTGGCGCTGTATAAAGTCGCTCCTCTGGTCACCCTATTTGGAATTTATGGGATTAGAAATATTTTAACATTTTTATTATAATTTAAAACATCACACAGTAAATTAACTAATTAACTAATATATGATTTTTGTGCTCCGCTTGTGGGGTCTGTGGGATCCCCCGGGAGGGCGTGGGAAGTTCCTTTGTCTTGTTATTTGTTTTTATACATGTTCTAAAATTATATTTTTTTTAAATCAATTCCTGACGCTAACTGTTACAACAACCCAGCCGCCCTTGTTTATCACTCCAGTTTCCTGCCTAAATGGTTTTGAATTATATTTATTTATCCCTTTGAAATCCATGTTTCTCTTTTCAAGGACGACCAACAAGTTCATCAACTCCGTGTACCCGTTTCCCGGGAATGGTTATTCACCAAAGGTTAGAAATGGGCGGAATCCAAAGTGTTATATCTGATTCTCGAAATCTTGAACAGAACCAGCTTTCTTATTTGTGCCACTGAACGCAGCCACACAAGTAACATTTTCATAATTTCCTTCGAAAAATTTGACAAACATGACTATTTCATAATTACTATTCATGCTCTCCCCTGACGGGCCAAATCAGTTACACGGTGGCACTCGGATTAAAAATAACTCTCTCAAATTGTTTGCTATGTGGGTTGTTTCTGGCGTTACCGACTCCATTTCTCAGCGGACTGTGATTCTCTTGTCCAAGAGTGGGTTAAAGGCCACAGCGGTACCGCCGATCGCTGCTTCACAAGGATCATGGGCTATACAGCCATTTACCACATCGCCAGGATTTACTACCCGGTACCTGTCACGGTTGGAATCCCTGGTAAGACACTGGTGTTGGCTCCGAGGGGTTCAGTTCTATGTTGCTCTTGTCCTTCTCCATATCTCGCCTCGACTCTCCGCACAGATGCTGCCTCTCCGATTGAGATTTTAGTCCCCGATGGTTGAATTTCTTCTGCACTTTTACGCATTGTTTAATTTCACTTTATTTTCACTGTATTTTAATCCGTTTGAGTCCTGTTCAATTTATAATCCCATTTGTAAAATCGGTGTCCATATTAACATCGTCCCTGCATTTACTTTGATGCAGTTTCCATCGCATTACTGACAAAAAAAAATATTTTTTTAAATCAGGAGCCCTTTAATACGATGAAATATTGATCAACAACGAGACATTCTTTACTGCCCAATTTCTTCCCAACTGAGCGATGTTGGGCAGCCCGGTCCGCAAACCGCCTTTACAGCGCCAGCGATAAGGGGACGGGGGTTCGAATCCCGCAGCGGTCTGTACGTTCTGCCAGTATCTGGGCGGGTAATTCCCGGGGGCTGCGGTTTCTTCCCACTGTTCACAAGGGACCGGGGTTGTAGCTTAATTGCCCGTAACTTGGGCGGCACGGTCTGGAGGACAGAATGGGCTGTTACAGAAAGTATGTCAAAGTTTTATATATATATATAAAACTCTTTTGTATCCGTATAAACGCCTCTGCAATTCGAATGAAAACCTGAGATCTCACCTCCAAACCCGTTCTTCGACCTTTATGCACCCTCGTGTATTTTTGTTTACATTTGGTAAATTAGTTCTTCCCAAAGAAACAGACGCTGTCGAACACATTTTGTCTAACCATTCATGCTCCCCCACAGCACTTTCCGTTCCAGGCACTGACCTGGTCTCGGTGTAATGAAAGAATTACACTGTGTTTTTACTTCTGCAGCTGCAATGCTGAGAACCTGTTTGGAATCAGCAGACATAATCTAAATTCCACCACGAGCCCAGGATGCATATTTAGTAAACACCCACCATGGGGCCCAGGATGCAGTTGAATAGGAAGACATTATCTAATTTACATTTATGAGGCCCAGAGCAGCTTACATTTGTTGGTCGCAGACTGTTAGGAGACCTTGAAGATAATTAAACCATTTGTTCAAAGATATGGGATTTGAAGTAAACAACTTTTGGGGTGATATGAGCCATGCTCCCACTGCTGAAGTGAGAGACTCTCCAAGAGGTGGCAACATCTCTCAGCAAGAGGAAGATAATAAACTATTTGTTCAAAGAGATAGGATCTGAGGTAAACAACTTTTGGGGTGATATGAGCCATGGCCCCATTCTGAAGTGAGAGACTCTCCAAGAGGTGGCAACATCTATCAGCAAGAGGAAGATAATAAACCATTTGTTCAAAAAGATAAGATCTGAAGTAAACAAGTTTTGGGTAATATAAGCCCTGGTCCCACTGCTAAAGAGAGAGACTCTGGAAGAGGTGGATACATCTCTCAGCAAGAAGAAGAACTTCAAGAGTCCAGATGATGTCCGGTCGAGGGAGGTAGAGAACCTGGTACCTGCGCCCCAGCAACCAACTACAAATGTGCCTCGCTTCGGCAGTTGGGACCAGTCCAGGCGTTGATAAGTATAATGGGAAAGGGCTTGCATATTGTAGTGTGAATTCAGCTTTAGATTTAGTAATAATTACTTGTATAAACTGAACTGCTCTCGGTGTGTGTGTCTATTTTCGTTCGGTAGTTCGAACACTGTGCCCAATCTAAAACGAACAAAGTGAGAGGTACAAGTTTACCCAAGACACTCGGTATCTGATGTGATCGGCCTTTCACCGACCTGGAGTCCAGAGTCCCCGATCTAAACAGCTCTCAGATCGCATCCAGTCCGCTGTTGTCATCCACCTGGGGTTGGGGGAAAGGGGGATAGTGAGAGAGACAGAGAGAGAGAGCGCGCGATCGAGAGATAGCCCGGGTCTGCTGCCTTCCCACTCTATGATCCTCAGCCACCCTCGTCCGAGAGAGGAACGGAAAAATTACATCGTTTTCGGGCATAAATATCAAGTGAAAAGAATCCGGGTTCGCGCGGTTGAACTTAGTTTTTTGTGTCTTTACAGTAAATTTAATTGCAATTATGATTCTGTGGCGGAGGAATTATGGTATCTCACGGTGAATCAATGGCGATGGCTGATTTAAAGTGTGTGGTCTTCGGTATGTTGCTGGAGCAGATTAATAACATTTAAATTTATTCTCCGCATTTGCTCTTCACTTCAATCTGCACTCTGACCTTTCTCCTGTGGTTTGGAGCCATGGACTGTTCTGTTTGGTTGACGGTGGCTTTCACGTTCGATCGTTACATAGCAATTTGTTGTGTTAACCTGCGGGAACGGTATTGCACCGATCGAAAAGCCACGGTTGTGATGGTAATTGTTACAATTTAGACCTGAGTGAGGTGCGTTCCATTCGCCTTCGTAATTAAACCTTTGGTCCTCATTGACCACTTGCCATGGCGCTGCGTGGCCAAAGCTGAATATTCAACCTTATCTTTCTGGAGAATATATGCCGTCTTCCTTTGCGTCACTGCACCGTTATTGCCAATAGGCCTCATTGTATTGTTCAACGTTTTAACCGTCCGTCATGTCATTGCGGCAAATAAAATACGTAGGAGTCTCTGGAGAAACATTGTGAAGTAGACAGATCCGGAGGAGTAAAACCGCAGAAAGTCAATGGATTTGTTGTTTTCTCTCTCCGCCAATTTTATTTTTTTGTGGATCCCCTATGGCGTGTTTCAATCAAAATGACAAACTCAAAATTATATTTACACGGACAGATATCTAAATAACCCGACATATATTCTGCAGAAATGTGCATTAATGTTTGAATATCTCAGTACCTTCACCAACACGTGTATCTACAACTTATCCCAGAGGAGACTCAGGAAGGAGCTGAAAATTTTGTGGAAATAGCTCTTTACATTAACGTGATGGCGTAGTACGTGAATCTTCCGATTCGTGTTCAAATAAATCTTCCAAATGATCTGCAGATTGGGAAGGGATATAAATCGATGTCGCCACGTGTGACTCGGAGATGACTATTTCAAGATTACTGGAATTAAGTTTGCAACTCTTGTGCATAAACGAGGTTCCTGTGATGTGTATGTATGTTTAATTTGTTTCTGTCCCACCATTTCCCCCTCCCTCTTTCAGTAAGTCGTGATTGGCAATGGGAACTACGCCGCTTGTAGTCACTGGATTGTTGAACAAGGACGACTTTGACAATTGAGGTCACAGATAATTAATGTGTTTGTGTTTGTGTGTTTGTATACATATTCATAAATAGAGATATATGCACCAAATTATTGTATTGTTGATGTTCGAAACATGTGTGTTCAAATAACCATAGTAACATGCTCTTCAGCCCTTCTAGTCTGTGCTGAACTATTATTCTGCCTAGTCCCACTGACCTGCACCCAGAACATAGCTCTCTATAGGCCTCCCATTCATGTACCGAAAAGGCATAAAAGGTAGAATGGACGCAGCATTTCTCACTACAACTGGCAGCTCTTTCCACACTCCTTCCACAATTTGTGTGAAGAAGTTCCCCCTCATGTTTCTCCCTTCATCCTTTCACCGGTGTCCTCTGGTCAGTATCCAATAGATTGTGCAGCTGGACAATCCAAAGCGGAAAGTGAGAAACTGCTGTCAAGCCGTGATTTCAACAGACTAATATACTAAATCGTGTCTTTAACAAGGGTTTAGGGAATAGTCGCCTGCTCTCTCACGTTTCGCAGTGTTTGCTACACCTACCATGCAGAGCCCACTGCTCCACTCGTTCTACACCCATGTCATTATGTCCAGGCACAATTCAAATGCAAGCTACCAATTTTCTGACGACGCCACGGTTGTCTGCAGAATCTCAAACAGCAACGAGGAAACCAATAAGAGGGAAATAGATCAGCTGGTTGACTGTAGTGAAAACACACAGAGATGCTGGAGGAACACGGCCAGTCTCGCAAGCTCCATAGTAGGTTCAAAGATATATATTTCCGATGTTTCCTGAGCCCTTCCTCCTGCATTTATGTGTTTTAGTGCAGGCTCCATAAGCCAGGTCCCACTCATGCTCCTATTTCGTTTGTGCTTGTGCTTTCATGAAGTTTGGAACTCATTAATGAAACCTTCCACATTATTTGGCCTTCTTTTGGGATGGATAACGGAACGAAAGTTGAGGCAACTTGCATTAAGCAAGTATTGAGCAAATTCCCCAAATTGGGTGCGGGCCAATTTCACCAAGGAAACTCCTGACAAAGGGATTTGGGGGACAGGAGAAAAAGTGCTCAGTATTCGAAAGAATCATCGAGGTTACCCCAGTTTTGAATTGGGTCGAAACAGTAGGCGGCCAGTCAATGGAACCTGCAGATACGGTGAAGAGTGGGGTGGACAGCGCAGAGTTTAAAATGTCCCTAGCAGCAGCTCCTCGAGGATTCGTGGATGGAAGCATGTAAAAGTATGGGAGCAGCTGCGAGACCCTAAAAGCATCTGAAGCAGACGGGGAGACACTGTGAACTAAACAAGAGGTGGGATTTCTTTTATAACAGGTGAATAGATATATTTCAATTAGGGGCAACAGGACGAGGCGTGGTGCATGAGACTCATTGAGAACTGTCGTGACTCTGGAGCCATGATCCGTGTAACCAACAGATTAGTCAGAATTGTAACAGGGCGCTTTGTTCGAGACATAGAATTTCCCGCCAACAAGGGTACAGCGTCAGTAACACATTGCCTTGGTAACCAGCCATTTCGACCCAAGAGTCCGTGTCGACAACGCTATGTTGCCAACGGTGCGAGGAACCCGGAGCCCCAGGAGTAAACCCATGCAGACAAGGCGAGAACATACGAATGCTTACAGGCAGTGCAAGATTCAAATCCTAGTCCCAATCATTCGCGCTGTATAAAGTCATTCCTCTGGTCACCCTTTTTATAATTTATGAGATTGGAAATATGCTAATATTTTTAATTGTTATTTGAAACATCACACAGCGTATGTAAGTAATTAACTGATATATGTTTTTTGTGCTCCGCTTGTGGGGTATCGTGGGTGGAGGTTGGGAGGGGGAGGATAGTTCTGTTTATTTTAGTTTGTCTTGTTTTTTTTATATGTATTTAAAATTATAAATAAAATTTCCAAGAAATTCAAGTCGTGGCGCTTAGTGCTGCACCAGTCAAGCTGCCCTTGTTTATCACTCCTGTTTCCTTCATGAATGGTTCTGAGTTAATTTTTTTATCCCTTTGAAATCCATGTTTCTGTTTTCAGTGACGACCAACAAGCTCATCTACTCCGCGTTCCCATTTTCCGGGACTTCTTATTCACCCAAGCAGCAGCTGCTTCTAACTGATATTCGTACTGTCGTTTACCCAGGGGCCCAGTCGGGAGTAGATATTATGAAAGGTTAGAAATGGCCGATATCCAAAGGGTTAACCCCGATTTTCGAAATCTTGAACTGAACCAGCTTTCTTATTTGTGCCGCTGAACGCAGCCACACAAGCAGCATTTTCATAATTGTCTTCGAAGAATTTTAGGAACATGACTATTGATACATTCATAATTACTATTCATGCTCTCCCCTGACGGGCCAAATCAGATACACGGTAGCACTCGGATTAAAAATAACTCTCTCAAATTGTTTGCTCAGTGGGTTGTTTCTGGCGTGACGGACTCATGATCTCAGCGGACTTTGCTTCTCTTGTATATGAGTGGGTTAAACGCCTCAGCGGTACCGCCGATCGCTGCTTCACCAGATTCGTGGACTATCCAGCCATTTACCACATCGCCAGGATTTACTATCCGGTAGTGATCGCCGTTGGAATCCCTGGTCAAACACTGGTATTGGCAACGAGGGTCTCGGTTCTAAGTTGCTCTTGTCCTTGACCACATCTAGCCTGGACAACCCGCACAGATGCTGCCTTTCGGGTTGAGATATTATTCCCCGATGGTTGAATTTCTTCTGCACTTTTGTGCATTGTTTAATTTTTCTTAATTTAGACTGCATTTTAATCTGTTTGTGTCCTGTTCATTTTTACAATCCCATCCGTAAAATCGGTGTCCATATTAACATCATTCCCGCATTTACGTTGATGCAGTTTCCATCGCATTATTGACAATTTTTAAAAATCTTCTCGGGGCCCCTCGATGCGATGAAATATTCACAACCAAGACAATCTTCACTGCCCAATTTCCGCCCAACAGAGCGATGTAGGGCGGCCCGGTCCGAGCACCGCCTTTCTGGTGCCAGCGATCAGGGGACATGGATTCGAATCCCGCGTTGCCTGTACGTTCTCCCCGTGTCCGAGCGGGTTTTTCCTTGGGGCTCCGGTTTCTTTCAACTGTTCAAAACGGACCGGAGATGCAGGTTAATTGCCTGTAAGGTGGGCGGCACAGACTGGAGGGAAAAATGGGGTGTTACAGTAAGTATGTCTAAATTTTTAAAATAATCCACTTAATCGCCCCTGAAATTCGAAGAAGAACCTGAGTTCTCACCTCCAAACTCATTTTTCGACCTGTATGTAGTTCCGTGTATTTTTATTTCCATTTGGCGAATACGTTATTCCCAAAGAAACAAACGCTGTCAGATCGCATTTTAGTCTAACGATTCATGCTTCCCCAACACTTTCCGTTTAAGCCACTTATCTAGTCGTGGATTCACGTGATGGAGTAGTGGCCGGTAAGGAAAAAACAGCCCTCTTCACAAAAGAAAAAAGTTAGGAAGAGACAAAAAATTCATGTAGACGTTAAAGATACTCTCGGATTGATATGTTTTTGTTGTCGACCCACATTCAAGGGAGAGTTCGGAAAACTGAATACAAAGCTAGATTACTATCTGATCATTCACCCCTTTTATTATCAACAGAACTGGAGGACATCCCACCAAGAACATATAGGTGGAGGTTAAACTCCATGCTAATTAAAAGACAAGAATTTAGAGAGATTATTGAATGCCAAATTAAAACATATTTTGAAATAAATACGGAATCAGTGAAAGACAAATTTATATTATGGGACGCAATGAAAGTCTTCATTAGAGGGCAGATAATACGTTATATTACTCAGCTGCAAAAGGACTTCAATCGGGAAATAGAGCATTTGGAAAGTGAGATAGTAACTACAGAAAGGAACTAGTAAAAAGGGATGATATAACGAAAGGGAAAGAATTGGTGGGCAATACAATAAAGTACAAAACATTACAAATGAATAAGGTGGAGAAGAAGATAATGAAAATAAAGCAAATGTATTACGAACTGGGAGAACGAAAACATAAAATATTAGCCTGGCAACTTTAAATTGAACTAACTAAAAGAAATGTATTGGCACCAAGGAAAAATGACAAACAAATTACATATAACCTAATAGAGATTAATGATGTTTAAGGACTTCTATGAACAATTATAACAAACTGGGAACGATGGGAAAAATTAGAAAATAGAAGAGTTTTTAGCTAAAATTGAACTGCCGAAATTGCAAGAAGAGGAACAAAACAGTCTGATAAAACCATTTGAAATAGAGGAAGTACAGAAGATATTTTAAAAATCTGCTGAACAAAAAAAAAACGCCTGGAGAGGATGGATTCACAATAGCATTCTATCAAACATTTAAAGAGTTATTAATTCTTCTTCTCCTGGAAATAATGAACCAGATAGAAGAAACACAAAACTTGCCAGATTCATGTTAGACAGCAATAATTACAGTAATACCAAAGAAGGAAAGGATCCACTAACACCAGCGTCATATAGACCAATATCTCTACTTAATTCAGATTATAAGATAACAGCGAAATTATTACCAAACAGATTGGCACATTGTGTACCAAACAAGCTCAAACTGGATTTATGAAGAAAAGACGAACAGTGATTAATGTCTTTAAATTTATTAATCTAATTCATGCAGTTCAAGGACACAAGAAACCAACAGTGGCTGTTGCATTAGACGGAGAGAATGCCTTTGAGAGAGTAGATTGGAATTATTGATTTAAAGTATTACAGAGGTTCAATCAACCAGAACAATATATTATTTGATTAAAGCATTATATAATGGAGGAATGGTGAAATTAACAGTTAATGGATATGTATCAAACCAATTAAATTAAGTAGGTCAACTAGACAGGAATGTCAATTATCCCACTCACAGTTCACTTCAGCAACTGGCAGAACTGATAAGAACAGAAAATAAAAGAAGAGGGATAAAAATAAAGGAGAAGGAATATAAAATCAGTTTATTTGCAGATGACATCATAGTATAAATAATAGAACCAGAAATATTAATAAAAGAAGTACGTAAGAAATTGAACGAGTATGGAGAAATATCGGGGATAAAGATCAACGAAAATGAAAGGGAAGTGATGCCAATTCTGGATTACACAGAATTTAAAAAAAGAATCACCATGAATTGGCAAACAAAAACAATCTGATACCGAGGTACAAGGTTAGATAATAACAAGCCACCTGTACAAATTAAATTATCAGGCACTAATAAGTAAATTGCATAAAGACATAGAATATTGTAATGAATTACCGCTAACGTTGATAGAGTGGTTAAATTGAATTAAAATGAATCTCTTCCCAAGGATAAAATAGTTATTTGAATCGTTACCAATTTCCTTAACACAGAAATTCTTTACTGAACTAAAGAGAATAATAAGGACATTCCTGTGGAAAGGGGGAAACCGAGGACAACATTTGATAAATTAACAGAGAGGTACAACTAAGATGGTTTGCAGTTACCAAACTTTAAAAATTATTATAGAGCAGCACAATTAAGGTATTTATCAGATTTATACCAGACAAGGGAAAAACCAGACTGAAGTAATATAGAACTAGATAAAAGAGGGAGAAGGTAGCCGAAAATAATTTATAACTGGGATGAAAAGCTGGTACAATATAAATGCTCACCGGTATTGCATCATTTATTCAATATATGGAAGAAGATCCACTTAGAAAGGAAAAAAATAAAAACAAATTACCAATTATCAAAATTAATATTGATGCAAAATCCGCTAATCCATTTTACTATAGATAAACTTTCTTTTAGAGAATGCGAGAGAAATGGAATCAAAATAATATAAAATTGTTTTTTTGGGTAATAATTTATCAACATTTATACAGTTGACGTACAAATATGAAATAACTGATGGTAAAATTTTTGCATATCATCAGTTCAAAGATTATTTAAATGATTAAATTGGGCAACAGACTCAGATTACCAGAACAAAGCAGCTTTTAATATGTGATTTCAGACACAATGAGAATTAAAAGATTTATAACGAACATGTATATTAAGCAGCAATATAAGAAAAACGATGAAATAAGCTATAAACCCAAACAAAACTGGGAAAAGGATTTCAACATAAAGATAAAAAATGAAACATGGGAGAAGTTATATTCTAGAACGATGAAGAATATAATAAACACAAGGTTAGGCATGATACAGTATAATTCGTTACACAGGTTATATAGCACGCCCCAAAATTTAAGAAAATGGATTCCAACATTATCAGATAGATTTCTTCGCTGTAAGGAAATGGGAAGAACAGTACATGCAATTTTGGCATGTGAGAACGTGAAAATGTTTTGGGAAGATCTAAATCGGATATTAAATAAAATCACGAAAACTCACATACCAAAAATCCAGAGATCTTTCTTCTAAGCTTGATAAGAATTAAGGAATTAGGCCTCAACTGGAATAAAACGGAAAAAATATTTTTATGATAGCCTTTGCAGAAGCAAAAAAAAAATGTATAATGTTAAATTGGAAAAAGGAAGAGGGCCTTACAATACAGCAATGGTACAGGGAAATACTTAAATGTATTCCATTGGAAAAATTAAAATATAATTTAAAAAATAAAGTCTCATTATTTGAACATATTTGTGAACCATGCATGGAATATAGCAGAGAGGGTTTGCCTCGGACCTCCACGCCCGAAAATGATAAGAAGACAAAACGACTTGATCCAGTGTGGAAAAGTAGATGACACATTTTTCGTGTTTATTTTTCATTGTGGGATAACATTGTTTAATGGCTTTATTGTATTGTATATGTTGATTATTTATTGGTTTTGGAGGGCGTTGGAAGGTATGGGGAGAAGGTAGAAAATCCCACTGTGTATATTTAATGTATATATTTTGCTTGATATGGTTCATAGTGGGAAACATAAAAGAAAAATCTGGGGTCAGGGGGGAAAGTGGGCGGAGGCAGAGGGAAAGACTAACGTCCTAAATCGCGTCTTTTTAATTATCATTTTATTTAAATGTTTTATAAAATTCTACTACACTCCTTCCCTCCCCCACTGACCTATCCCACCCTCTACAACCATCCCCACACCTCGGTGCATTATTAAAGAAAAACACAATAATATCATGTTATAACCGGTTGTTGTACGGTGTGCCGACCATTTACATATTTCATCACTTATAAAACTTTTACTTAAAATGGAAACCAATACAACTACATTTTTCGTGTTTATTTTTCATTGTGGGATAACATTGTTTAATGGCTTTATTGTATTGTATATGTTGATTATTTATTGGATTTGGAGGGAGTTGGAAGGTATGGGGCGAAGGTAGAAAATGCCACTGTGTATATTTAATGTATATATTTTGTTTGATATGGTTCATAGTGGGAAAAATAAAAGAAAACTATTTTAAAAAGTCACTGATCTCGTCTCGGTGACTGCGCAGATCGTCCCTTCACCGACCAGGTGTTCAGAGTCACCAATCTAAACCACTCTCCGATCACACTCCGGTCCGCTGCTTTCGTCGATCTGGGGTCGGGGGGGAAAGTGGGGGGAGGCAGAGGGAAAGAATGAGTGAGAGAGAAAGAGACCGGACCCGCTCCGTTCCCACTCTCTGATCCTCAGCCATCCTTTTCCGACATAGGGTCGGAGAAATGACAACGTTTTCGGGCACAAGTATAACCTGAAAAGGATACGGATTGGCGCGGTTGAACTGACTTTTTTCTGTCTTTACAATTAATTTAATTGCGATTGTGATCAAGTGGCGGAGGAATTGTGGTCTGTCACGGTGCATAACATCTACATTTATGCTCCGAATTTGCTCTTCACTCCAATCAGCACGCTGACCCTTGTCCTTCGGTTAGTTCCGTCAGGCTGATAGTGGCATTCACGATCGATCGCTATGTCGCAATGTGTAGTGTGAGGCTGTGGGAAAGGTATTGCACCGACCGAAAGGCTATGGTTGTGAAGAAAATTGTGACAATATGGAGCTGTGTGAGGTATATTCCCTACGTCTTCGCAATAAAACCTTTGGTCCTCATTGACCACTTGCCATGGCGCTGCGTTCCTAAAGCTAAATATTAGACCTCATCCTTATGAAGAATATACACGATCTTCATCAGTGTCACCACAACTTTAGTGCCAATCGGCCTCATTGTATTCTTCAACGGTTTAACCATCCCATATTGCCAATACACAACACAGGACTCTGTTACAATATACATACATTGATTATATATATGCACCAAATCATTGCATTTTTGATATTCGGATCATATGTGTAGGCAAGGAATCATACCATTACAGCACAGAAACAGGCCCTTCTGCCCTTCTAGTCTGTTATGAACTATTATTCTGCCGAGACCCACTGAACTGCACCCAGCTCATAGCCTTCCATACCCACCCATGCATGTACCTGTCCAAAGTCTGCCTAAATATTAAAACGGACCCTTCATTTTCCACCACAACTGGCAGCTCGTCCCACATTCCCACTACACTCTTTGTGAAGAAGCTCCACCTCATATTTCTCCTTTCACCCTTTCTCCAGTGTCCTTTAGTCAGTATCCCATAGATTGTGAAGCTGGATAATCCAAACCGGAAAGTGAGAAACTGCTGTTAAAGAGCGTGAGTTCCACAGACTAACGTCCTAAATCGCGTCTTTTTAATTGTCATTTTATTTAAATGCTTTATAAAATTCTACTACCCTCCTTCCCTCCCCCACTGACCTATCCCACCCTCTACAACCATCCCCACACCTCGGTGCATTATTAAAGAAAAACACAATAATATCATGTTATGACCGGTTGTTGTACGGTGTGCCGACCATTTACATCTTTCATCACTTATAAAACTTTTACTTAAAATGGAAACCAATACATTTCCAATACAAACTCCACATTTTAACAAAAAAATTAATATTCCGAAAATTATAGGTTTTCTTCTCCATATAAATACATGATTCAATTTCATTATGCCATTGTTGTATACTCAATTCAACCTCATTTTTCCAAGTAACATCTACACATTTTCTCGCCAACGCCAGTCCAAGACGTATAAATGAAATTTGACGTTTCTCCATTCGTACATTTGCCGTAATTGTATTCATATATCGCAATCAACATACCCATGGATCAACATATAAATATATTTTTAAGAAACCTCGTAAATTAATTTTCCCCAAAATGTCTAAAGCTTTGTACGTTCCCACACTGATGTAAAAAATTACCTGTCTGATCAACACACCTAAAACATAAATCTGGCCCTCCAAATCCGTATTTTTTCAATTTTTCAGGAGTTAATATAACTGATGCAATAAATTATAATTAACTAACTATAACGTACATTAATGAATTTTGTAACACTATCCAGTCATCTGACCATTCGTCCACAGAGGTAGGAATAGATAGGACTTTTTCCCATTTATCCTTTATTTTATATATATAGAGAGATAGAGATAGATAGATAGATAGATAGATAGATAGATAGATAGATAGATAGATAGATAGATAGATAGATAGATAGATAGATAGATAGATAGATAGATAGATAGATAGATAGATAGATAGATAGATATGCATCTACCTTTTCATCTTTTCCTTTAATAACAGGAACATTTATGAAATAAATCCCTTTCTACCCTTATCAACAATTAATGTCTCAAATTTCGTATGACCAGGTAATTTAAACTCAATATCGTTGGTTTCAAATACAAATCTCGTACTTAAAAAGAAGCAAGTGATGTGTTTTGTTATATTCCAAATTTCTCTCTTAGTCTATTAAACGAAAGAAAAAATATGCTTTAAAGCAATCCTCCACTAATATTATTCCTTCTGATTACCAATCATTCAAAAAAGGATTATTCAAAGAAAATGAAATGGTCTGTTTCTGATATAACGGTGCCTTAACTAAAGTTTTACCATTCGATCATATCAGTTGATTCCATTTCTACTGTACCCCATCAAATGTTTCAAAACTGGCAGTTTATACTGTTGTAAAAACTACGGATTCAATTTACATATAGAATGATGTACAGTTATTTCTTCTATTTGATCCATCGCCACTGTCTCGCATAGTGGAAGTTGATCAATATCAAACAGGCATAAATGGCGTCTGAAACAAGAGTTTACAGCACAATCGCGTGATCTGTCCAGTTTCGCAGTGTTTGCTGCACCTACAGTGTAGAGCAAACTCCTCTACTCGCTCTATACACATGACTTTGTGTCCAGGCGAAATTCAAATTCAAGCTGAAAATTTGCCGACGGCGACACGTTGTCTGCAGCATTACAAACAGTGACGAGGAAGCCAATCAGAGGGAAATAGGTCAGCTAGGTGACTGTAGTGAAAACACATAGAGTTGCTGGAGGAACACGGCCATTCTCTCAGCGTCCATAGCAGGTTCAAATATATATTATATTTCATATATACACACACACACACACACACACACACACACACACACACACACACACACACACACACACACACACACACACACACACACACACACACACACACATATATATATATATATTCCCAATGTTTACTGTACCCTTCCTCCAGCATTTATGTGTTTTACAGCAGGCTCGAAGTACCAAGTCCCACTCATGCTCTTATTTCGGATGTGCTTGTGATTTCATGGAAGGGTAGAATACATTGATACAATGTTCCACATTATTTGGCCTTGTTTGGGATGGGGAACGGAAGGAAAGTGGAGACAAACTGCAGTCAGCAAAATTGAGTCAATTCCCCAAATTGGGTGCGTCAATATTTCACCAAGGAAACTCCTTACATAGGCCTTGGCGGGACAGGAGATAAAGTGCTCAGTATTCTAAATGAGCATCGGGGTTTCCCCAGTTTGGGCGGGGGCTATTACAGTAGGCGGCCAGTCAAAGGCACCTGCAGATACGGTGAAGAGCGGGGTGGACAGCCCCCCTCCGCAGAGTTCAAAATATCCCTCGCAGCAGCTCCTCGAGGATTCGTGGATGGAAGCAGGTCAAAATGTGTGGGCAGCGGCGAGGAACCGTCACCGAAAGCATCTGAAGCAGACGGGGAGTCACCGTGAAAAGAACTCAGAGCTGGTATTTCTTATACAAAAGGTGAATAGATATATGAGAAGTCAGGGAAAGATGACGAAGCGTGAATGGGGAGAGACATAGTGACAATTGACGTGAGTGTGGAGCCGTGACCCGAGTAACCAATGGATTGGTCAGAATTGTTACATTGACCTGTGTTGCAGACATGGGATTTCCCACCATTGTGGGCAGAGCGTCAGGAACACATTGCCCCGATAAGCGGACATTTCGGCCCACGAGTCCGTGCTGCCCAATTAACCTACGCCCCCGCTATGTTACGAACGGTGGGAGGAAACCGGAATCCCCAGTAAAAACCAACACAGACATGGGGTAAATGTAGAAATAGTTACATACAACGTGATTTCGAATCCTGGTCCCGATCATTCGCGCTGTATAAAGTCATTGCTCTGATCACGCTATTTGGAATTTATGGGGTTAAAAATATCTTAAATTCTTTTTACAGTAATTTGAAATATCACACAGCATTTGTAATTGATTAACTGATAGATGATTTTTGCGCCCCTTGTGGGGTCTGTTGTGTGTGGGGGTTGGGATGGTGAAGGTAGTTCTGTTTAGTTTGTCTTCTTATTTGTTTTTATATGTATTTTAAATTATAAATAAAGTTTCCCAATAAAATCGAGTCCTGGCGCTAACTGCTACACTAACCCATCCGCCCTTGTTTATCACTCCTGTTTCCTGCATAAATGCATTGGGATTATATTTTTTATTCCTTTGGACTAAATGTTTCTGTTTTCAGTGACGACCAACTGGCTGATCAACTCCGCGTCCCCGTTTTCTGGGTTGGTTATACACCCAAGCAGCTGCTGCTTCGAACTGGTGACCGTGCTGTCGTTTTCCCAGTGGCCCAGTCCGGAGTAGATATTATGAAAGGTTAGAAATGGCCGGAATCCAAAAGGTTAAACTCGATTGTTTAAATCTTGAACCAAACGAGCTTTATTATTTGTGGAGTTGAACGCGGACACACAAGAAATATTTTCATAATTCCCTTATAAGAATTTTACAAACATGACTATTGATGCATTCATAATTACTATTCATGCTCTCCCATGACGGGCCAAATCAGTTATACGGTGGCACACAGATTAAAAATAACTCTCTCAAATTATTTGCTCAGCGTGTTGTTTCTCGCGTGACGGACTCCTGGTCTCAGTGGACTTTGCTTCTCTTGTATAAATGTGGGTTAAACGCCTCAGCGGTACCGCCTATCGCTGCTTCACAAGGATCATGGACTATCCAGCCATTTACCACATCGCAAGGATTTATTACCCGGTACTTGTCGCGGTTGGAATCCCTGGTAAGACCCTTGTGTTGGCTACGATAAATACGGAATTTCTCAATATATATGCACCTAATGAGGAGGAACAAAATTTAAGGCAAGTAGTTTTTGATGATTGTTCATACACAAGGAAATATATTCCTAGGAAGGGATTTTAACCTTAACTTGGATCCAATGTTGGGTAAAACTGGACAAAAGACTAGCAAAAACAATAAAGCAGCCAGATGTATGGTTAAATCAATGCAGAAAATGAAACTTATGGATATATGGAGGAGACGGCACGCAAGAGAGAAGGAACACTCATTTTATTTAAAAAGGCATAAAACATACTCTAGGATCGTTATGTTTTTGTTGTCAGCCCATATTAAAGGAAGAATTAGGAAAGCTGAATATAAAGCTAGATCATTCACCCCTGTTATTAGCAATAGAACTGGAGGAAATCTCACCTTGAACATATAGATGGAGGTTAAACTCCATGCCACTTAAAAGGCAGGAATTTAAAGAGTTTATTGAATGACGAATTAAAACATATTTTGAAATAAATACGGAATCAGTGAAAGAATAATTTATATTATGAGACGCAATAAAAGCCTTCGTAAGAAGGCAGATAATAAGGTACGTAACTAAGATTTTAAAAAAAGGACTACAATTGGGAAATAGAGCAGTTGAAAAGGGAGATAGTAACTACAGAAAAGAAACTGGTAAAAAGCGATGATGTCACAAAAGGGAGAGAATTGGGGACAAAAAAATGTACGAAACATTACAAATGTATAAGGTGGAGAAGAACATAATGAAAATAAACAAAAGTATTATGAACTAGGAGAAAAAAATCTCATAAAATATTAGCTTGGCAGCTTAGAACAAGATTAAAATAAAACTCTATTGGCTTCAAGGAAAAAGGACAAACAAATTACATATAACCTAATAGACACTGATGAGAAATTTAATGAATTTTATGAATGAATATAACAAACTGAGAATGAGGGGAAAGATAATAGAGTAGAGGAGTTTTTATCAAAAATTTAACTGCCGAAATTGCAAGAAGAGAAACAAGACAAACTGAGAAAACCATTCGAAATAGAGAAAGTACAGGATATATTAAAATAGCTGCCGAACAACAAAACGCCTGGAGAGGATGGATTCGCAATAGAATTCAATAAAACATTTAAAGAATTATTAATTCCTCCTCTCCTGGAAGTAATGAACCAGATGGAAGAAACACAAAACTTGTCAGATTCATGTAAGACCGCAATAATTACAGTAATACCAAAGACGGGAAAGGATCCACTAACATCGGCATCATATAGACCAATATCTCTATTTAATTCAGATTATAAGATAATTGCGAAATTTTTAGCAGACAGATTGGCCGATTGTGTAACAAAAATATTAAAAGAAGATCAAACTGTACTTATTAAGAAAAGATGAACAGCGGATAATATCTGTAAATTTATTAATCTAATTCATGCTGTTCAAGGAAACAAGAAGCCAACAGTGGATGCAGAGAATGCCTTTGAGAGAGTAGAATGGAATTATTGATTTAAAGTATTACAGAAGTTCAATGTACCAGAAAAAATATATTAATTGGATTAAACCATAATGGAACATTATGGAACATTGTCGAAGTTCACATTAAATGGATATGTATCAAACCAATTTAAATTAAGTAGGTCAACTAGACAGGGATATCCATTATCCCCTTCACTGTTCGCTTGAGCAATAGAACAATTGGCAGAACTGATAAGAACAGAAAATAGAAGAAAAGGGATTAAAATAAAGGAGAAAGAGTATAAAATCAGTTTATTTGCAGATCACATCATAGTATACTGAACAGAACCAGAAATATCAATAAAAGAATTACATAAGAAATTGAACGAGTATGGAGAAATATTGTGGGACAAGATCAACGCAAATCAGAGTGAAGTGATGCCAATGAGAAATACAGATTATACAGAATTTAAAAAAAGAATCACCATTTAAATGGCAAACACAAGCAATCCGATACCGAGGTATTAGGTTAGATCATAATGTAAGCCATCTGTACAAATTAAATTAGCAGCCAAAATTAAAGAAATTGCTGGAAGACTTAGAACATTGGAAAGAATTGCCGCTAAGGTTGATAGGGATGGTAAATTGCATTAAAATGAATGTCGTAGCAAGGATAAAATACTTATTTCAATCATTACCATTTCCCTTAACAGAGATATTCTTTAATGAACTAAAGAGAATTATTTGGAAATTCTTGTGGAAAGGAGGAAACGAGGATAGCATTGGATAAATTAACAGTGAGGTACAACAAAATTGGTTTGCAGTAACCAAACTTTAAAATTCATTATAGAGCAGCACAATTAAGGTATTTATGAGATTTTTACCAGGATGGACTAAGAGAGAGCTAGATAAATTGGGGGAGAATGTACCAGAACATATTCTTTATAAGTGAGATGAAAAGCTGGTACAATATATAAGCACGCCAGTACTGTATCATTTATTGAATATATGGAAGAAGATCCACTTAGAAAGGAAAAAAAAACAAACTACCAATTATCAAAATTAATATTGATGCAAAAGCAGCTAATCGCTTTTTCAATGGATAACATTTCCTTAAGAGAATTGGAGAGAAAATGAATCAAAAGAATAGAAATTTTGTTTTTGGGGAATAATTTATTAAAATTTGAACAGTTGAAGTGCAAATATGGAATAACACATGGTAACAGGTTTCCATATCATCGATTCAAAACTTATTTAAAAGATAAATTGGGCCACAGGCTCAGATTACCAGAAGAAAGTAGCTCTAAATATGTGATTTCAGGCACAATGATAATTAAAAGATTTATAAAGTGCATGTACATTAAGCTAGAATATAATGAAAATGATATAATGGATGCAGTGGATAGAGGGGAACAGGTTGATGTTGTATATTGGATTTACAGAAAGCATTTGATTAGGTGCAACACAAGAGGCTTATCAGTAAGTTACAGGAAAGTGGAGTCCGGGGAAGTATATTGGCCTGGATTGAAAATTGGTTGTCTGACAGGAGGCAGAGAGTCGGGATAAATGGGAGTTTTTCAGGTTGGCAGAGAGTGGTAAGTGGGATGCCACAGGGGTCAGTGTTAGGCCCACAACTGTTCATCATTTACATTGATGACTTGGAGGAGGGGACAAAATGTGGTGTAGCCAAGTTTGCGGATGACACCAAATTGAATGGAATAGCAAATTGTAATGAGGATGTGAAGAGTCTGCAGAGGGATATAGTTAAGCTGGATGAGTGAGCAAAGGTCTGACAGATGGAGTACACTGTTAGAAAGTGTGAGGTTATCCACTTTGGCAAGAAAAATAAAAGAGCTGAATATTATTTAAAGTGTGAAAAACTACTGCATGCTGTTGTGCAGAGGGACTTGGGAGTGCTTGTGCATGAATCGCAAAAAGTTAGGTTGCAGGTGCAGCAGGTTATTAAGAAGGCAAATGGAATGTTGTCCTTCATCGCTAGAGGAATTGAATTCAGGAGTAGGGAGGTAATGTTGCAACTGTATAAGGTACTGGTGAGACCACACCTGGAGTACTGTGTCCAGTTCTGTTCTCCATATTTGAGGAAGGATATACTGACTTTAGAGACGGTCCAGAGGAGGTTTATTAGGTTGATCCCTGGGATGAAGGGGTTGATTTATGATGAAAGATTAAATCATCTAATATTGTAATTGTTCGAGTTCAGAAGAATGAGAGGAGATCTCATAGAAACATACAGGATTATGAAGGGTAAGGATAGGATAGATGTAGGAAGGTTTTTTGAGCTGGCCGGGGAAACTAAAACGAGAGGACACAGACTCAAGATTCGGGGGAGTAGATTTAGGACAGAAATGAGGAAAAATAATTTTTCCCAGAGAGTAGTTTGGAATTCTCTAACCAGGGAAGTGGTTGAGGCTGCCTCATTAAACATACTTAAAATTCGGTTAGATAAATTTTTACATGATAGAGGAATTAGGGGATATGGGGAGAAGGCAGGTAGGTGGAGTTAGGTCATAAATTAGATCAGCCATGATCGTATTGAATGGTGGAGCAGGCTCGATGGGCCATTTTTTGGCCTACTCCTGTTCCTACTTTCTATGTTCCTATGTTCCTATACAAAAAATGAAACATGGAAAACGTTATGTTCTGGAACTATGAAACGTATAATAAACACAAGATTATGCATGAACGAGTCCAACTGGTTGCACAAGTTATAGAGCACGCCCCAAACGTTAGGGAAATGGGATCCAACATTTTCAAATAGATGTTATCACTGAAAGAAGGAAATGGGAACAACAGTACATGCTATCTGGGCATGTGAGAAAGTGAAAATGTTTTGGGACGATCTAAATCAGATATTCAATAGAATCACACAATATAACATATCAAAAAATCCAGAGATCTTTCTTCTAAGTAATATAAGAATTAAAGAATTAGACCTCAAATTGAATAAAATGCAAAAAGATTCTATATGATAGCCTTAGCAGTAGCAAAAAAAAGTACAATGCCAACATGGAAAATGGAAGTCAGCCTGAAAGTACAGCAATGGTACATGGAAATGAAAAAATGTATTCCATTGAATAAAAATAACATTATAATTTAAAAATTAAAGTCACATTATTTGAACAGATTTGGGAACCATACATGGAATTTAACAGCGAGGGCTTACCTCGAACCTCACCCCCGAAAATGATAAGAAGACAAAACGACTTGATCCAGTGTGGAAAAGTAGATGACACATTTTTCGTGTTTATTTTTCATTGTGGGATAACATTGTTTAATGGTTTTATTGTATGGAATACGTTGATTATTTATTGGTTTTGGAGGGTGTGGGAAGGGGGAAGGGAAGGTATGGGGCGAAGGTAGAAAATGCCACAGTGTATATTTAATGAGAAACGTTTGTATATATTTTGTTTGATATGGTTGACATTTTGAAAAATAAAATAAAATACTTAAACAGCCACAAATCTGGTCTCGGTGACTGAGCTGATCAGTCCTTCACCGACCAGGTGTTCAGAGTCACCGATCTAAACTGCTCTCAGATCGCACTGCGATCCGCTGTTTTCATGCATCTGGGGTTTGAGGGAAATTGGGAGGGGGGG
Organism: Narcine bancroftii; assembly: GCF_036971445.1. Taxonomy (NCBI): domain Eukaryota; kingdom Metazoa; phylum Chordata; class Chondrichthyes; order Torpediniformes; family Narcinidae; genus Narcine; species Narcine bancroftii. The sequence goes on from NC_091473.1 coordinate 185,981,760, forward strand.
GAAAGCAGAGGGAAAGAATGAGTGAGAGAGAAAGTGCGCGGGTCCACTGCGTTCCCACTCTCTGATCCTCAGCCATCCTCGTCCTAAAGGGGGTCAGAGAAATTAAAATGATTTTGTGCACAAATATAAATTGAAAAGGAGCCGGGTTGGCGCGGTTTAACTGACTTTTTTGTGTCTTTACAGTTAATTTAATGGCGATTTTGATTCTATGGCGGAGGAATTGTGGTTTGTCACGGTGCATCACTCGCTACCTCGTCGGAATGGCGATGGCTGATTTAATGTGTGTGGTCATCGGGGTATTGCTGGAGCAGGTTAATAACATCTACATTTTTGCTCCGTATTTGCTCTTCACTCCAATCTGCACGCTGACCCTTGTCCTAAGGTTTGTAGCAATGGACTGTTCTGTCTGGTTGACGGTGGCTTTCACGTTCGATCGCTACGTCGCAATTTGTGGTGTGAGGCTGCGGGAGCGGTATTGCACCGAGCGAACGGCCACGGTTGTGATGGTAATTGTGACAATATGGGGTTGTGTGAGATACGTTCCCTACGCCCTCGTAATAAAACCTTGGGTCGTCATTGACCACTTGCCGTGGCGCTGCGTTCCCAAAGCTGAATATTCGTCCTCAACCTTCTGGAGAATATACACGGTCTTCATCAGCGTCACAACACCTTTAGTGCCAATCGGCCTCATTGTATTGTTCAACGGTTTAACCGTCCGTCATATTGTTGCGGCAAATGAAATACGTCGCATTCTCCGGAAAAACATTGTGAAGGAGACGGATCCGGAGGCGGGAAAACGCAGAAAGTCAATGGTTCTGTTGTTCTCTCTCTCTGCCAATTTTATTTTGTTGTGGATCCCCTATGTCGTGTTTCACTCAAAATGGCAAACTCAAAATTATTTTTACACAGACAGATATCGAAGTAACCCGACATATATTCTGCAGCAATTTGCATACATGTTTCTATTTCTCAGTACCTGCACCAACACGTGCATCTACACTTTGTCCCAGAGGAGATTCAGGGAGGAACTGAAGATTGCGGTGAAATATCTCTTTACGTGAAGGGGATCGCGTTGTATGTGAATATTCCGTTTAGTGCTCAAATAAATCTTACAAGTGATCTGCAGATTTGGAAGGAATGACCATTTCAAGCGCACATATTCACGTTATTGGACTTAAGATTCGAAACGAACTTCCGTTGATGTGTATGTATGTATTTTGTGTTTGTCTCTCTTCTATCTATCTTTCGCCAACTCTCCCTCCCTCCATCATTCGTTCGTGATTGACCATGGGACTACGCAGCCGGTTGTAATTGGAGTATTGAAGTCACAGGAAATTAACGTGTGTGTGTGTGTGTGTGTGTGTGTGTGTGTGTGTGTGTGTGTGTGTGTGTGTGTGTGTGTGTGTGTGCGCGCGCGCGTGCGTGTGTGTGTGTGTGTTTGTGATTGTGTGTGTGTGTGTGTGTGTGTGTGTGTGCGTGCGTGCGTGCGTGTGTGTGTGTGTGTATGTGTGTGTATGTGTGTGCTGCGTGTGCATGTACATTTTGTTACAAGATCAATTCACCACCAAGAAAGAAGGCATATCACACAGGGGTAAAGATGAACAATTACTTTATTAACAAAAAACTCACCTTCAAATTTTAATGTGAAATGCCCTCTTTCATAACAATGCCCACTGGTTACTATGCAAATTTCTATAACCGTGTGAAACTAATAAATTGCCCAGCCTAAATATAACATTTGGAATTAAAGTGTACGATATTGTTCCAAACAGCGCACAGAAAAAATTATGCACAAAACTCACAAGACTCATAAAACTTAGATCTCGGAGTCTCCAGGTGGCGCTCATGGAGTGAACACGTTTTGGTTTTTGCTCCATAAAATATACTATTTTTAACCTGTATCCACCTTTGAACTAACTTCACGGAAGTCAGAAAGATCTTTATTATTTCTCTAATTATACTTGAGTCTGAAAATTTTGAAGAAATGACTGAAGGAAAAGCTACACGAGCTAAAACCCGGGCAGAAGATGGTAACGGCCGAGAGAAGAAACAACCAGACATTAAACTAAGTGAGATGACCTTCACTGACTTTTTAAACTTCTTTCGTGATGAATTCAAAGATGTTTGTCGCAAAAAAGACCTAGCTGAACTTCGTACAGCTTTAATTGCCTCAGAAGCTGAAACCAAAAAACAACATACCTTAATTGCAGCTCTTCAAACTGAAGTTCAACAAAAAGAGATTAGACTGACTGAGGTCGAACAGAAACTTTCCAAAGCAATTAAACAACTAGAAGCACTCCAGCTGAAAAGCATTGATTCAGAGAACCGTTCCAGAAGACAAAATATTCGTTTGGTTGGAATTCCTGAAGGCATTGAGAAAGGAGATCTCCTGACGTTTTTTGCCGAGCTTTTAAAAGAAGCATACCCATCCGAATTCCCTGCTGATCCACGGCTACTTGATAGAGTACATCGTATCTGGAACCAAAATGCTGAAGCTTCCAAACCCAGAGTGGTGATGGTCCGTATGCATTACGTGAGTACAAAGGATAGATTGATTCGTACAGCCAGAAAACTTGGAAATGTGACTGTTCATGGCTTTAGTCTAAGAGCCTATGAAGATTTTAGTCCTGTGGTAGTACGCGCTCGAAGACTGTTTAAAGATCTGACGTCCGAATGTTTTGAGAAGAAACTGAAACCTGCGCTCCTGTATCCTGCGAGGCTCAGGATTTCTCCGGAGAACCAAGCTCGTCAAATATTCGACTCCGTGTCTGCAGCACGGAACTACCTGTCAGCTAATTTCCCGTCTAGCGCGACCTCTCAGCCCGAGTGACTGATAAAAAATGCGGTAGATATCAGTCTTTTTCATGTTAATAGTCAGATTCTGATTTCTGACCATTCCAAAAGTAATAGATCATTATAGCTCTAATTATCCTGTTCATCTTTAACACATTTTTACATATTTTCTTTCTCCTCTGTGAGAATTTTTTTTTAAATATATAAGTGTATGTTTAATTTTATATTAATCTATACTAATAATATGATTATATTCTTTACTATTTTATTTCTGAATTACTGAAAATGGCGATTTTTTATTTTTTGTTTATTAAAACTTTTCATGGTTTTTTTTTACATTCGCCATTTTCTCTTTGTCTTTCTTCATAAACTAATTTTAAAATGATTTAACTCTTTATGACTTTGTTTTATCAGTAGGTACTACACAATTATGATTTTTCTTTTATTTCTTTTTAAATATTTTTCTTTCAATATTTAGTATTTGATTTTAGCTTGAGTTATCCGTTTTATAAGTTTAGGTGGTGGATCTTATCTTAATATTAGGAGCTGCCGTCTGAAGACATGGGGGTAGGTTTAGTATTATCTCTTCTTTTTTTCTGATCACTCTCTGGTCAGATGGGGGGCTTTGTGGGTGGGGGGTGGGTTTTGTTTTTCCTTCAGGGGTTTTTATGTTTTATTTTCTTTTGTTTTTTCTTGATTTTTCTTTTAGAACTACAGATATGGCTGACACGTCGTCATTTCCGGTCCTTCCTTAGATCTTAATTCTTCTTCCGGGCGCATGGGTCCCTGCTTTGGTTAACCCTTTATATACTGGAGGGTTGACCTAAGTAATGGATCAAAACATTAATTTTGTCTCTTGGAATGCTAATGGTCTAAACAACATGTTTAAAAGGAGGAAAGTCTTTAAAGTATTCCAGAGACTGAAAGCACAGATTATTTTTTTACAGGAGACTCATGTGAGGAAGGAGGATAATCTGCGTTTTTTTAAATCTTGGAAAGGCCCACAATTTCATGCCAACTCATGCTCTAAGACTCGAGGTGTATCTATTTTTATTGATCCCTCTATTACATTTGTTCAACATGACATCACTGTAGACCCTAACGGCAGATTTTTATTGGTTACTGGGTTATTATTCAATATTAAGGTTGTCATGGTTAATGTTTATGCCCCGAATGTAGATCACCCTGAGTTTTTTAGATCTTTGTTTACTATTTTACCCAATCTAAATGAATATCATTTAATAATGGGTGGGGATTCTAACTGTTGTCTGAATCCCCTGCTAGATAGGTCGAAACCTTCACAGCTCCCACCGAATAAATCAGCTACATATATTAACCCTTTCCTTACTAACTCTGGAGCTGTTGATATTTGGAGATTTCTTCACCCGACAGATAAAGAGTTTTTCTTTTTTTCTCATGTATACCATTCATACTCGAGAATTGATCACTTTTTTATTGATTCACGTTTTATTCCACTTGTAACTGCTTGTAAGTATGACATTATAGCCATTTCGGATCACTCTCCATTACAACTCTCTCTTAAATTCAAAGACTCTGTTTCTACTATTAAGCACTGGCGTTTTGATGTTACATTATTGCAAGATTTAGACTTTGTTAAATTTATGAAAGAACAAATTAACTTTTTCTTTTCAACAAATTACACTACGGAAATTTCTTATGGAATATTGTGGGATACATTCAAGGCTTATATTCGTGGTCAAATTATTTCTTACTCAGTAGCTTTGAAGAAATGCATCAAAAACAAGATTCATCTATTGGTTGAGAAGATTAAAGACATTGATAAGAAATATGTGACTGATCCTACTGAAGAACTTTACAAACAAAGAATTGAACTGCAGATGGAATATAATTTGTTACTTACATCTTCGATTATAAACCAGCTAATGAGATCTAAATCTGATTTTTATGTGCATAGTGAGAAATCGGGTAAACTGTTGGCTAATCATCTGAAGAATATTTCAGCTAGACGCCAAATTGTGGAGATTCGCAAACAGAATGGAGAACTGACTGTTAACCAGGAAGAGATAAATCAATCTTTCCAAAATTTTTATACATCCTTTTATAGTACAGAATCCCCTCAAGTCCTTAGTAATATGTTTAATTTTTTAGAACATTTGAAATTCCCAAAAGTATTACCTCAAGATAACTTAGAATTAAGTAAACCCATTGCAGATTCGGAGATCAATAATACTATTTTCTCACTGAACTCGGGGAAAGCACCAGGTCCCGATGGATATTTTGTGGAATTTTATAAAGCTTTTTCTTCTACTCTCTCTCCCTGGCTGATTAAGATGTTTGATGAATCTATCACATTGGGTCAACTACCACAATCATTTTACAGAGCTACGATTTCTCTAATCTTGAAAAAAAATAAAGACCCGACCGAATGTTCTTCTTATAGACCTATTTCTTTGTTGAATGTTGATTCTAAGATCTTCTCTAAAATTCTAGCGACAAAGCTAGAGAAGATATTACCATATATTATCTCTGAAGACCAGACTGGATTCATTAAAAATCGTTATTCCTCCTTTAATATTAGAAGATTGATGAATATTATTTACACTCCTTCACATAAGTCTTCAGAATGTGTTATTTCACTAGATGCTCAGAAGGCATTCGATAGAGTAGAATGGCCTTATTTATTTACAGTTCTTGAAAAAATTAATTTTAGTCCGATATTTATATCTTGGATTAAACTTCTTTATAATTCCCCAGTTGCCTCGGTTTTTACTAATACCCAAAGATCGCCATATTTTCGATTATTTCGGGGCACCAGGCAAGGGTGCCCCCTTAGCCCTTTATTATTTAACTTAGCTTTAGAACCTTTGGCAATTACTATCAGAGAAGCACCCAATATTACTGGTATTATTCGTTGCAGGGATATTCATAAAGTATCACTATATGCAGATGATTTATTGTTATATATTTCCAATCCTGAAAATTCCATTCCTGCAGTTTTATCTTTATTAGCCTAATTTAGTAATTTTTCGGGATATAAACTGAATTTAAATAAAAGTGAATTATTCCCTTTTAATGGATGGGTCCCTATTTATGATAGTTTACCTTTTAAAATAGCTAGAGACCATTTTATATATTTAGGGATTTTTCTTTGGCTTGGCTTCGCGGATGAAGATTTATGGAGGGGGTAAAAGTCCACGTCAGCTGCAGGCTCGTTTGTGGCTGACAAGTCCGATGCGGGACAGGCAGACACAGTTGCAGCGGCTGCAGGGGAAAATTGGTTGGTTGGGGTTGGGTGTTGGGTTTTTCCTCCTTTGCCTTTTGTCTGTGAGGTGACCTCTGCGGTCTTCTTCAAAGGAGGTTGCTGCCCGCCAAACTGTGAGGCGCCAAGATGCACGGTTTGAGGCGATATCAGCCCACTGGCGGTGGTCAATGTGGCAGGCACCAAGAGATTTCTTTAGGCAGTCCTTGTACCTTTTCTTTGGTGCACCTCTGTCACGGTGGCCAGTGGAGAGCTCGCCATATAACATGATCTTGGGAAGGCGATGGTCCTCCATTCTGGAGACGTGACCCATCCAGCACAGCTGGATCTTCAGCAGCGTGGACTCGATGCTGTCGACCTCTGCCATCTCGAGTACTTCGACGTTTGGGATGAAAGCGCTCCAATGGATGTTGAGGATGGAGCGGAGACAACGCTGGTGGAAGCGTTCTAGGAGCCGTAGGTGATGCCGCTAGAGGACCCATGATTCGGAGCCGAACAGGAGTGTAGGTATGACAACGGCTCTGTATGAGCCGTTATCTTTGTGAGGTTTTTCAGTTGCTTGTTTTTCCAGACTCTTTTGTGTAGTCTTCCAAAGGCGCTATTTGCCTTGGCGAGTCTGTTGTCTATCTCATTGTCGATCCTTGCATCTGATGAAATGGTGCAGCCGAGATAGGTAAACTGGTTGACCGTTTTGAGTTTTGTGTGCCCGATGGAGATGTGGGGGGGCTGGTAGTCATGGTGGGGAGCTGGCTGATGGAGGACCTCAGTTTTCTTCAGGCTGACTTCCAGGCCAAACATTTTGGCAGTTTCCGCAAAGCAGGACGTCAAGCGCTGAAGAGCTGGCTCTGAATGGGCAACTAAAGCGGCATCGTCTGCAAAGAGTAGTTCACGGACAAGTTTCTCTTGTGTCTTGGTGTGAGCTTGCAGGCGCCTCAGATTAAAGAGACTGCCATCCGTGCGGTACCGGATGTAAACAGCGTCTTCATTGTTGGGGTCTTTCATGGCTTGGTTCAGCATCATGCTGAAGAAGATTGAAAAGAGGGTTGGTGCGAGAACACAGCCTTGCTCACGCCATTGTTAATGGAGAAGGGTTCAGAGAGCTCATTGCTGTATCTGACCCGACCTTGTTGGTTTTCGTGCAGTTGGATAATCATGTTGAGGAACTTTGGGGGACATTCGATGCGCTCTAGTATTTGCCAAAGCCCTTTTCTGCTCACGGGGTCGAAGGCTTTGGTGAGGTCAACAAAGGTGATGTAGAGTCCTTTGTTTTGTTCTCTGCCCTTTTCTTGGAGCTGTCTGAGGGCAAAGACCATGTCAGTAGTTCCTCTGTTTGCGCGAAAGCCGCACTGTGATTCTGGGAGAATATTCTCGGCGACACTAGGTATTATTCTATTTAGTAGAATCCTAGCGAAGATTTTGCCTGCAATGGAGAGCAACGTGGTTCCCATGTAGTTTGAGCAGTCAGATTGCTCGCCTTTGTTTTTGTACAGGGTGATGATGGTGGCATCACGAAGATCCTGAGGCAGTTTTCCTTGGTCCCAAAAAAGCTTGAAAAACGGGATTAAGATTACTAAAAAACATAAAGATTTGTTTAGGACTAATTTTTTCCCTCTATTGGACCTGATCGGCAGTTTACTTACCAATTGGTCACCGTTATCCCTATCCATGATAGGCCGAATTAATGCTATTAAGATGATGATCTTACCTAAATTTTTATATATATTCCAAGCTATACCTATTTTTGTTCCTAAATCTTTTTTTGATAAGGTCGATTCTAAATTGTCCTCGTATATCTGGCAAAACAAGAATCCTAGATTGGGGAAAAAAATATTTACAGAAATCTAAACTAGAGGGAGGGTTGGCATTACCCAACTTTAGAATTTATTACTGGGCAATTAATATCAGTTACTTAAGGTATTGGTTGAATTATTCAGAATTATCTCTAAATCCCCATTGGGTAAATTTAGAAATTAAACCGATACAAAATTTTTCAATTAGCTCTATTTTGGGAGCTGCTCTCCTTTTTACTCTTACTAAATTATATAAACAAATTGATAATCCAATGGCTAAACATACACTACGTATATGGTTTCAATTCTGGAGATTTTTTGGCCTAACTCATTTTATCTTGGAAACTCCTATTGTACTAAATTTCCTTATTCATCCCTCTCTAATTGATCAAGCTTATTTACTCGGGAAAGTTAAAGGTATAACATGCTTTTCGGATTTATTCTTGGATAACTTTTTCATGTCATTTGAACAATTATCCATGAAATATGATTTACCTCGATCTCATTTCTTTCGATATTTGCAGATTAGGAGTTTCTTAGTTTCGACTTTACCCTCTTTTCCCAATCGGGAGACTACGACTGTTTTAGAGGATATACTATATTCAAAATTCCCTCCAAAAGGTGTGATATCTAAATTATATAATATAATTACAAAAATAAATTCTGGGACTTTTGAAAAGTTTAAAAATGATTGGGAAAGAGAACTCAACCTTCATATTTCTAATGAAAATTGGAATAAAATTCTGCGACTGGTAAACTCTTCTTCTCTATGTGCAAAACATTCACTAATACAGTTTAAAGTTGTTCATAGAGCTCATATGTCTAAAGATAAACTCCATCGCTTTTATTCTCATATCGATCCTATATGTGATAAATGTCAATTGGAAATAGCTTCCCTTACACATATGTTTTGGTCCTGTCCCTCTTTACGGAATTATTGGAAGGAATTTTTTTCCATTATATCTACTGTTTTGAATATTGATTTACAACCACATCCCATTACTGCAATTTTTGGATTACCTATGATAGATTTGACTTATTTATCTCTTCCTGCGGATCGTATGATTGCTTTTCTTACACTAATGGCTAGAAGATCTATACTATTAAATTGGAAAGAGGTAAATCCTCCCACTGTTTTCCAATGGTTTACCCAAACTATACTATGTTTAAATTTAGAGAAAATTAGAAACTCTGTCTATGAATCCCCTTCTAAGTTTGAGTTAACCTGGCGACCATTTATTCAATATTTTCATTTGTGGTGAGTTGATCTGGCTCTGTTTTCTTTCTATGATTATGTATGATAATTGGGCTGTAAGATGAGATCGGAGTGATCGGCATGGTTTAGCTATATCTGTAGGGTTTTTTTTAAGTTTTTTTTAATTCAGATATGTTTTTTCTTCTTTTTTGGGTTTTTTTTCTCTTTTTTCATATATTGTTATTAATTATATCTGTTTTTTTAGAGATAGTTCACACCCTAAACTGATCCAAAAAAAATTTTTATGATATATTTTTATTCTGTAATATTATTGTTTAATATCTCTGTATTAATTCATTACTTACTATGTATTTTTTTATATCTCTTTGAACTGTATGTGTTTATAAATTATAATAATAATAAAAAGATTGAAAAAGAAAGAAAACTTCGATCTCAACTGAAGAAAAGATCATAAACAAAATTCAGTTTGTTTAGTAAACTGAAGCCAAATGATATTTGACGGAGAGAGAGCGAGAGAAAGCACAACATTCGAAGTTGTCTTGTGTTGCTTGCAGAAAGAGCCACCACTGGCTTGGTCTGCATCCTGCTGGTTGTCTTCGGAATGTTCGTCCTTTTTGAAATCCCAACATTCTAAACTGTCCTCCAGACCATGACTCATGCTCTGGGCCTCCTTCTACTCCTCATCATCCCCAGTAGTGTTTTACCGTCCAAGTCCAGCATTTTTTAGATAATTTTCTGTACATGCGAAGAACTTCTCCCACTCTCTCAGCAGACCACCTCCACCTTGGCTCTCTCAGGCAAACTGTCAATTTTAAAAATTAAACCACACAACACATAGGCCAATACACAACACAGAACTCTGATACAACATACATACATTGATTATATATATGCACCAAATCATTGCATTTTTGATATTCGGATTATATGTGTGGGCAAGGAACCGTAACATTACAGCACAGAAACAGGCCCTTCTAGTCTGTTATGAAGTATTATTTTACCGAGAACCACTGAACTGCACCCAGCCCATAGCCTTCCATAGCCTCCCATGCATGTACCTGTCCAAAGTCTGCCTAAATTTTAAAACGAACTCTTCATTTTCCACTACAACTGGCGGATCGTCCCACATTCCCACTACACTATTTGTGAAGACCCTCCACCTCATGTTTCTCCTTTCACCCTTTCACCAATGTCCTCTGGTCAGTATCCCATAGAATGTGAAGCTGGAAAATCCAAACAGGAAAGTGAGAAACTGCTGTTAAAGAGAGTGCTTTCCACAGACTAACGTGCTAAATCGCGACTTTTTTTGAAATTTTTATTTAAATGTTTTTAAAAATTCTACTCCCCTCCTTCTCTCCCCCACTGACATATCCCACCCTCGACAACCATCCCCACACCTCGGTGCATTATTAAAGTAAAACACAATAATATCATGTTATAACTGGTTGTTGTACGGTGTGCCAACCATTTACACCTTTCATCACCTATAACACTTTTACTTAACATGGAAACCAATACATTTCCAATATAAACCCCACATTTTAACAAACATTATTCCGCAAATTATACGTTATCTTCTCCAAATAAATACATGATTGAATTTCATTATGCCATTGTTGTACACTCAATTCAACCTCATTTTTCCAAGTAACATCGACACATTTTCTCGCCAACGCCAGTCCTTGACGTATGAATGCAATTTGACGTTTCTACAAACGGACATTTGCCGTAATTGTATTCATATATCGCAATCATCATACCCATGGATCAACATATAAATCTATTTTGAATAAATCTCGCAAAAATTTAATTACTTTTCCCCAAAAAAGACTGAAACTTTGTCCATTCCCACACTGATGTCAAAAATTATATGACTGATTACCACACCTAAAACATAAATCTGGCCCTCTAAATCCATATTTTTTCAATTTTTCTGGAGTTAATATAACTGATGCAATAAATTATAATTAACTAACTATAACCTACATTAATTAATTTGGTAACACTATCCAGGCATCTGACCATTCGTCCACAGAGGTAGGAATAGATAGGACTTTTTCCCATTTATACTTTATTATATTATATATCCTTTATTTTATATGTGTGTGTGTGTATATATATATATATATATATATATATATATATATATATATGCACCTTCCTTTTCATCTTTTCCTAAAATAACAGGTACATTTATGAAATAATCCCTTTTTATCCTTATCAACAATTAATCTCTCAAATTTCGTATGAAATATAAACTCATCACCGTAGCTTTCAAATACAAATCTCGTACTTACAAATAAGCGAGTGGAGTGTTTTGTAATATTCCAAATGTCTCTCTTAGTCTATTAAACGAAATAAACAAATCTACTTTAAAGCAATCCTCCACTAATATTATTCCTTCTGATTCCCAATCATTCAAAAAAGGATTATTCAAAGAAAATGAAATGTTCTGTTTCTGATATAACGGTGACTTAACTGAAGTTTTACCCTTCGATCCTATCAATTGATTCCATTTCTACTGTACCCCATCAAATGTTTCAATACTAGCGGTTTATACTGTTCTACAATCTATGGATTCCATTTATATATAAAATGATGTACAGATATATCTTCTATTTGATCCATCGCCACCGTCTCGCATCATGGAAGTTGATCAATATCAAACAGGCATAAATGGCGTCTTAAACGAGAGTTTACGGCACAATCGCCTGGTCTGTTCTCGTTCGCAGTGTTTGCTGCACCTACAGTGTAGAGCCAACTCCTCTACTCGCTCTACGCCCATGACTTTGTGTCCAGGCGAAATTCAAATGCAAGCTGAATATTTGCCGCCGATGACACGGTTGTTTGCAGGATCACAAACAGCGACAAGGAAGCCAATAAGAGGGAAAAAGGTCAGCTAGGTGACTGTAGTGAAAACACATAGAGTTGCTGAAGGAACACGGCGGGTCTCGCAACGTCCATAGGAGTTTCAAACATATATATATGTGTATATATATTCCCAATGTTTACTGAACCCTTCCTCCAGCATTTATGTGTTTTACAGCTGGCTCGAAGTACCAAGTCCCACTCATGCTCTTATTTCGTATGTGCTTGTGATTTCATGGAAGGGTAGAACAAATTGATAAAATGTTCTACATTATTTGGCCTTGTTTGGGATGGGGAACGGAAGGAAACTGGAGACAAACTGCAGTCAGCAAAATTGAGTCAATTCCCCAAATTGGGTGCCCACATTTCACCAAGGAAACTCTTTACAAAGGCCTTGGCGCGACGGGAGATAAGGTGCTAAGTATTCTAAATGAGCATCGGGGTTTCCCCAGTTTGGGCGGGGGCTATTGGAGTAGACGGCCAGTCAAAGTCATCTGCAGATACGATGCAGAGAGGGGTGGACAGCTCCCTTCCGCAGAGTTCAAAATATACCTCGCAGCAGCTCCTCGAGGATTCGTGGATAGAAGAAGGTCAAAATGTGAGGGAAGCGGTGAGGAACTGTCACCGAAAGCATCTGAAGCAGACGTGAAGTAACTGTGAAATAACCCAGACCTAGTATTTCTTATAAAACAGGTGAATAGATATATGAAAAGTCAGGGAAAGATGACGAAGAGTGAAGGGGGTGAGACAGAGTGACAATTGACGTGAGTGTGAAGCCGTGACCCGAGTAACCCATGGATTGTTCAGAAATGTGACATTGAGCTGCGTTGCAGACATGGGATTTCGCACCATCGTGGGCAGAGCGTCAGGAAATCGAAATCCCAGGTAAAAACCAACACAGAAATAGGGAAAATGTACAAATACTTACATACAACGTGAGATTCGAATCTTGGTCCTGATCAGTCGCGCTGTATAAAGTCATTGTTCTGATCACGCTATTTGAATTTATGGTGTAAAATGTATTTATTTTTTTTACTGCAATTTGAAACATCACGCAGCGTTTGTAATTAATTAACTGATATATATTTTTTTGCTCCCCTTGTGGGGTCTGTTGTGTGTGGTTGGGATGGAGAAGGTAGTTCTGTTTAGTTTGTCCACCTATTTCTTTTTATATGTATTTTAAATTATAAATAAAGTTTCCCAATAAAATCGAGTCCTGGTGCTAACTGCTACACTAACCCAGCCGCCCTTGTTTATCACTCCTGTTCACTGCATAAATGCTTTGAGATTATATTTTTTACCCCTTTGGACTCCATGGTTCTGTTTTCAGTGACGACCAACTAGCTCATCAACTCCGCGTCCCTGTTTTCTGGGTTGGTTATACACCCAAGCAGCTGCTGCTTCAAACTGCTGACGTGCGGAGTCATGGCCCAGTCCCAGTGGCCCAGTCCGGAGTAGATTTTATGAAAGGTTAGAAATGGCCGGAATCCAAAAGGTTAAACCCGATTGTTGAAATCTTGAACCGAACCAGCTTTCATATGTGTGCCGCTGCACGCAGCCACACAAGAAGTTATAAGAATTTTATAAACATGACTATTGATACATTCATAATTACTATTCATGCTTTCCCATGACGGGCCAAATCAGTTATCTGGTGGCACTTGGATTAAAAATAACTCTCTCAAATTATTTGCTCAGTGTGTTGTTTCTGGCGTGACGGACTCCGGGTCTCAGCGGACTTTGCTTCTCTTGTATAAATGTGGGTTAAACGCCTCAGCGATACCGCCTATCGCTGCTTCACAAGGATCATGGACTATCCAGCCATTTACCACATCACCAGGATTTACTGCCCGGTATTTTGCACGGTTGGAATCCCTGATAAGACACTTGTGTTGGCTACGAGTGGTTCGGTTCTAATTTGTTCTTGTCCTTGTTCAGATTTCGCCTCGACACCCGGCACAGATGCTGCCTCGTGGGTTCAAAATTTATTCCCCGATGTTTGAGTTTCTTCTGAACTTTTGCCCATTCTTTAATTTATCTTAATTTTGACTGTATTTTAATCAATTTTGGGGTCCTGTTCATTTTTACAATCCCATCGGTAAAATCGGTGTCCATATTAACATCTTTCCCGCATTTAATTTGATGCAGTTTCCTTCACATTATCACCTCACCAAAGCCTTCGACACCGAGAGTAGGAAAGGACTTTGGCAAATACTAGAGCGCCTCGAATGCCCCCCAAAGTTCCTCAACAAGGTTATCCAACTGCACGAAAACCAACAAGGTCGGGTCAGATACAGCAATGAGCTCTCTGAACCCTTCTCCATTAACAATGGCGTGAAGCAAGGCTGCATTCTCGCACCAACCCTCTTTTCAATCTTCTTCAGCATGATGCTGAAACAAGCCATGAAAGACCTCAACAATGAAGACTCTGTTTACATCTGGTACCGTACAGATGGCAGTCTCTTCAATCTGAGGCGCCTGCAAGCTCACACCAAGAAACAAGAGCAACTTGTCTGTGAACTACTCTTTGCAGACGATGCCACTTTAGTTGCTCATTCAGAGCCAGCTCTTCAGTGCTTCATGTCCTGTTTTGCGGAAACTGCCAAAATATTTGGCCTGGAAATCAGCCTGAAGAAAACTGAGGTCCTCCATCAGCCAGCTCCCCACCATGACTACCAGCCCCACCACCCCCCCACATCTCCATCGGGCGCACAAAACTCAAAACGGTCAACCAGTTTACCTATCTCAGCTGCACCATTTCATCAGATGCAAGGATCGACAATGAGATAGACAACAGACTCGCCAAGGCAAATAGTGCCTTTGGAAGACTACACAAAAGAGTCTGGATAAAACAACCAACTGAAAAACCGCACAAAGATTAGCGTATACAGAGCCGTTGTCATGCCCACACTCCTGTTCTGCTCCGAATCATGGGTCCTCTACCGGCATCACCTATGGCTCCTAGAACCCTTCCATCAGCGTTGTCTCCGCTCCATCCTCAACATTCATTGGAGCGACTTCATCTCCAACATCGAAGTATTCGAGATGGCAGGGGCCGACAGCATCGAATTGATGCTGCTGAAGATCCAACTGTGCTGAGTAGGTCACGTCTCCAGAATGGAGGACCATCGCCTTCCCAAGATTGTGTTCTATGGCCAGCTCTCCACTGGCCACCGTGACAGAGGTGCACCAAAGAAAAGGTACAAGGACTGCCTAAAGAAATCTCTTGGTGCCTGCCACATTGACACCGCCAGTGGGCTGATATCGCCTCAAACCGTGCATCTTGTGGCAGCAACCTCCTTTGAAGAAGACTGCAGAGCCCACCTCACTGACAAAAGACAAAGGAGGAAAAACCCAACACCCAACCCCAACCAACCAATTTTCCCTTGCAACCGCTGCAACCGTGTCTGCCTGTCCCGCATCGGACTTGTCAGCCACAAACGAGCCTGCAGCTGACGTGGACATTACCCCTCCATAAATCTTCGTCCACGAAGCCAAGCCAAAGAAGAAAAGAATTGACAAATATTTTTCGCTTCTCGGGGCCCCTCGATAGATTGAAAAATATATCACCAAGACAATCTTTTCTGCCGAATTACTGCCAAACTGAGCAATGAAAGGCGGCCCGGTCTGCCCACCGCCTTTACAGTGTCAGCGATCAGGGGGAAAGTGTTCGAATCCCTCATTACCTCTATTTTCTTCCCGTGTTTCGGCGGGATTTCGCGGGATCTCCGGTTTTTACAACTGTTCAAAACGGACCGGTGATGTAGGTTAATTGCCCGTAAGTTGGGCGGCACAGATTGGAGGGCAGAATGGGCTGTTACAACAAGTATTTCAAATTTCTTTTTTTAAATAATCCGAACAATCGCCCCTGAAATTTGACGAAGAACCTGACTTCTCACCTCCAAGCTCGTTCTGCGACCTGTATGCAGTTTCGTGTATTTTTGTTTCCATTTGGTGAATACGTTCTTCCCAAAGAATCAGACGCTGTCAGAGCGCATTTTAGTTTCACCATTCATGCTCCACCCCGCACTTTCCGTTCCAGCTAATGATCTGGTCGAAGAGTCACGTGGAAGAGTCGGAGCCGGCTGTGGAAAATCCAGCCCTATCCAGAAAACAAAAAAAAAGGTACGGAAAGACAAAGTTCAATAAATACAAAATATTGGAAATAAAATATAAAGCTGTACAGAAGAGAAAGAAAATGTCACCTAAGAAGGAAAAGGTAAAAACAAGGGGAAAAAAGAAAAGTCATCGGAAAAGAAAGGATAAGGTCCTACATGCATGAAGAAACAGGGAGCAGTGGTGGCAAGAGCACCCGAACTCCGAGATCGGCGACGGCCCGGCGCAGTCCGGCCCCCGACCACTGGACTGCAAAAATCGTTTTGTGAGCCAAATAAATGTGTAGTACACAATCTCAGAAGAAGGAAAACACCGATGGGAGGGGGATTCAGGCGAGGAGAGGGCAACAACGGCGCGACCAACTGAGGGATTCCCGATACGAGGACTCTCAGCTGGAGGAGGAGGAAAGCGACAGGAGAGGAAGTGAAGTTCCATGTGAGAAAGAAAGTGACGGGGTGAAAGGAAAGATGAGCAGCAACAGTATGCTCAACAGATGAGCAGCTCAGAAGAAGAGGACCAACAGCAAGAGGCAAGTAAGAAGAGGTCCGACTGTAATGAAGGGTTAAAACCATGTGCTCAGATGCTTCCTTGCTTATGTGAAACTAACAATACTGGGGCCACACTCAGGTCACCTTACTTTCAGAATTAGCAGATGTAATTAAACTCAGCCATGGGGATTTATCTGAAGATACACTTTGAAATGGAATTCCACCGTGAGGCCCAGGGAAAGCAGTTGTCAAATACGACACTCTGAAATTGACGTATTGGTCACAACCTGTCTTGCTCAAGGAGTTTTAATGAGTCCTTGTATCTACGAGATAAACCAGGAAATCATAGCATCCTGGTTCCATAATAATCAATCTTTTAAATTGTAGAATAGTATGCTCAGCTTTGATTTTGACTGATAAATGTTAGAGGGAGTGGGTGCATGATTAATTGTTCTTCCCTAAATGCAGGATGGCACGGTATTGCTAAAGCCTTAGAAGTTTCAATAAGTCTTTGTATCTACGAGATAAACCAGGATATCATAGCATCCTGCTCCATAATAATTAATCTTTTTAAATTGTAGAATAGTATGCTCAGCTTTGATTTTGACTGACAAATGTTAGAGGGAGTGGGTGCATGATTAATTGTTTTTGGGGTATAAAAGTCTGTGGTCCTGCTGCTGAAGTTTAGACTCTCCGAGGGATGGGAACATCCCTTGTCAAGAAGGAAGAACAGCTAGAGTCCGAGCAACGTCCCGGTCGGGGGAGGTGAAGGAGCTGCTACCGGCGCCCCGGCAGCCAACTACAAGTGTGCCGTCATTGCCTCGCTTCGGCAGTTGGGACCAGTCCAGGCGTTGTTAAGTATGATTAGGCAGGCTTGCATATTGTAGTTTGAAACCTGCTTTGTATTTGTAATAAACATTTGTGTAGACTGAACTGCTCTCGGTGTGTGTCTCTATTTTCTTTCGGTAGCTCAAACACTGTGACCAATCTAAAACGAACAAAGTGAAAGGTACAAGTTTACCCAAGACACCGACAAAGTGAGACAAGCTACTCATCAGAAAAATCAGAAGAGACACATATACAAAGAA
Organism: Narcine bancroftii; assembly: GCF_036971445.1. Lineage (NCBI taxonomy): Eukaryota > Metazoa > Chordata > Chondrichthyes > Torpediniformes > Narcinidae > Narcine > Narcine bancroftii. Next base: position 185,999,360 of record NC_091473.1, read on the forward strand.
GAGAAGAAGAAGACACAAACACAGGTACAGACACAAAAGAAGAGGAAGAAGAAGGCCAAGATCTTACAGAGAGAGAGAAGGTAAAACAGTTGGAGAGAAATAGATAAAATTTTTATTGATAACATCTGAAAGCATTAAAAGAATGGTTGTTATTAGCATTTAGTGCAATTAAAAGAAAAATGAAATGAACAGACAATAAACGAAAAGATTAGAGCTGGTCATGAGACAAATAGGGAAAAGACAAGAGAATGTGGAAGAACGAGAAACGGCTGTAGAAATGGAAGTAAACGACATGAAGAGTAATATTGGAAGACAGTAATTCAACAAATTAAAGAGACACAAGACTTGCTAGCTCATAAAATTAATATGTTGGAAAATTATAGTAAGCGAAACAACATAAATATAGTGGGCCTATAGGAGGATAATGAAGGCACAGACATGAAGGAATTTATATGAGAATCGATCCGGAAGGTCCTGGGAAAGGCAGAAATGGAGGAAGAAATGAAAAGAGAAAAGGCACACAGAACGCTAGCTCCGAAACCACAGACACATCAAAAACCAAGATCTATTTTAGTAAAATATTTGAGATATATGACAAGAGGAAATACACTGGACCGGGCAAGGAATAAAATTAGAGAAGACAATAAACCATTGGAATAAAAAGGTTAGAAAATATGATTTTACACAGACATAAGTTTTGAACTCTTAAAGAAGAGGAAGGAGTTTAATACAGCAAAATCGATCCAATGGAAAAAAATGTTATAAATTTATGTTAAGATATGCAGCTGTGCTTAAAATATTTACCCCAGGGAAACAAAACAGACTGTTCTCGGATCTGGAGGAAGCACAAGATTTTGTAAAACGCTTGCAGGACAAAAGGAGAGATGAAAAGATGTAACAAGAATGAAGAAAGACGATTTTATATATATATCTATATATATATAGATATATATACTATTTGCAGACGATGCCACTTTAGTAGCCCATTCAGAGCCAGCTCTTCAGCGCTTCATGTCCTATTTTGCGGAAACTGCCAAAATGTTTGGCCTGGAAGTCAGCCTGAAGAAAACTGAGATCCTCCATCAGCCAGCTCCCCACCATGACTACCAGCCCCCCTCCCCCCCCCCCACCCCCCCACACACACACATCTCCATCGGGCACACAAAACTCAAAACTGTCAACCAGTTTACCTGTCTCGGCTGCACCATTTCATCGGATGCAAGGATCGACAATGAGATAGACAACAGACTCGCCAAGGCAAATAGCGCCTTTGGAAGACTACACAAAAGAGTCTGGAAAAACAACTAACTGAAAAACCTCACATAGATTAGCATATACAGAGCCGTTGTCATACCCACACTCCTGTTCGGCACTGAATCATGGCTCCTTTACCGGCATCATCTACTGCTTCTAGAACGCTTCCACCAGCGTTGTCTCTGCTCCATCCTCAACATGCATTGGAGTGACTTCATCTCCAACATCGAAGTACTCGAGATGGCAGAGGCCGACAGCATCGAATCCATGCTGCTGAAGATCCAACTGTGCTGGTTAGGTCACGTCTCCAGAATGGAGGACCATCGCCTTCCCAACATCGTGTTATATGGCGAGCTCTCCACTGGCCACCAAGACAGAGGTGCACCAAAGAAGAGGTACAAGGACTACATAAAGAAAGCTCTTGGTGCCTGCCACATTGAGATATCGCCTCAAACCGTGCATCTTGGTGCCTCACAGTTCGGCGGGCAGCAACCTCCTTTGAAGAAGACCGCAGAGCCCACCTCACTGACAAAAGACAAAGGAGGAAAAATCCAACACCCAACCCCAACCAACCAATTTTTCCCTGCAACCGCTGCAACCGTGTCTGCCTGTCCCGCATCGGACTTGTCCGACACAAACGAACCTGCAGCTGACGTGGACATTACCCCTCCATATATCTTCGTCCTCGAAGCCAAGCCAAAGAATTTATACGTACATATTTAAAGATGTAAAAACCATAAATATGTATAAAGAAGACCTAAAGAAGGGAAAGAGAAGGAAAGAAAGGAAGTAACGTGCAAAAATATAGAACTTTGTTATATGTGTTAAAAAAAGTGTTTTCATGAGGGGGGGGTGTTCAGGGGAGAGCATAACTGTCATTGCAAAATCAATTTACACTTATGTTCGCAATTCAAATGGAAAGGGGTGTTATGGTAGCCCATCAAGGGATAAAGGCAACTCAGAGAGGAGGGATATTTGGGGTTAAGGGAATATTGGATGTTGGAATTCTTTGAATATTTTATGTTTTAAATGTGTTGTAATACATTGAGTTTAAAAAGAGAAATCTGAGAGATGAAAATGGGGGAAAGGGGGATGGTGGTGGTGAGGAAGCGGAAATGAGGTGTTAACAGGATGTGAGATGGCCACGTAGAACTATATGACTATAAACATTAATGGACTACATATCCAAATTAAAAGGAAGAGGCTATTAAATTTACTGAAAAAATAATAAAATAGATAAAACATTTGTGCAGGTAACGCATCTAACTGAAGTGGAAAATAGAAACTTAAAGAGAGACTGGGTAGGGCATTTTGTGACAACATCATATAATTCAAATCTAGAGGTGTAGCTATATTAATTAATAAAAGTGTACCAATCAAAAGAGAGGAAGAAATAATAGATCCAGAAGGGAGGTATGTAATGATAATGTGTTAGATATATTCAGAATTTTGGAATTTCTCAATATATATGCACCTAATGAGGAGGAACAAAAGTTTAGCCAAGTAGTTTTTGATGATTGTTGATACACAAGGAAATATATTCATAGGAAGGGATTTTAAACTTAATTTGAAACCAATGTTGGATAAAACGGCAAAATACAGCAAAAACAATAAAGCGGCCAGATGTATGGTTAAATCAATGCAGAAAATGAAATTTATGGATATATGAAGGAAACAGCACCCAAGAGAGAAGGAACACACATTTGATTCAAGTAGGCCTAAAACATACTCTAAGATTGTTATGTTTTTGTTGTCAGCCCATATTCAAGGAAGAATTATGAAAACTGAATATAAAACTAGATTACTATCTGATCATTTACCCCAGTTATTAGCAATAGAACTGGAGGAAATCTCACCTTGAACATATAGATGGAGGTTAAACTCCATGCTACTTGGAAATTAGAGAGTTTATTGAATGACGAATTAAAACATATTTTGAAATAAATATGGAATCGTTGAAAGAATAATTTATATTATGAGATGCAATAAAAGCCTTCATTACAGGGCAGATAATAAGTTATGTAACTAAGATTTTTAAAAAAGGACTACAATTGGGAAATAGAGCAGTTGAAAAGGGAGATAGTGACTAAAGAAAAGAAATTGGTAAAAGGCAATGATGTCACAAAAGGGAGAGAATTGAGTGGACATTTCTTTTCCATAACAATTCTCGAACTACTTTATTTAAATCTTGAAAAAAGGAAATTCGGAAGAGAACAAGGAATCGATTGAAACAAATACTGAATTCGCGGAAAAATATTAATCTTTATACAATTTATTCGACCTATTAAAGTTAAATATAAATCTTTCCATTTAATCAAATCATTAATTTAATATTTCTCATTAATGATACATAATTTAAATTATACAATTATTGAAAATTTACATCAATCATTATCCCTAAGTACTTAATTTTATCAGTCCATCGAAATTTATAAATTTGTTTAGATTGATGTAATTTCTTTCAGAAATTGGTTGTATTTCACTTTTCTCCCAATTCACTTTATATCCAGATAATTTATCATATAATTCTGAACAATTTTGCAAATAAATTAAAGATTGGTCCGGATTAGGGAAATATATCAAAACATCATCAGCAAATAAATTAATCTTATATCCATCCTGTCCAATCCTTATATCGGTAATATTCTCGTTCCACCTGATAGCCTGAGCTAGCGGTTCAATGACCAACAAAAACAGGGCTGGGGACAAAGAACAACCTTGACAGTTGAACATGTTTATTTACAAAAGGAAGAAGTTTGAACATTTGTTGCCACCCTTTATTATTACCACAATATTTTGAGAATGATTATGATGCTTTAATCTTTGCTATTCTCTGCAAAATAGGGCTGTTGAAAGGCTCTCTTAACATAAGACGAGGATATCTAAGAAGAAGAATGGAAACGGGTAATGGAACCTGTCAAAGAGCTTGA